>NW_026262723.1:1557500-1834258 GCF_021869535.1 Mytilus californianus
TTTTAGAGATGTCGGTACTTTCTTATAATTTGGGAAAATTAAAAAAAATGTGTTATAGACATTAGGTGACACAACAGAACAAAGAAAAATAGGAATTTTATACGTTTCCTGATTGTGAGTATGAATGTAAATCATGAAATCTTTAGTGAGGAATTAACCTTTTTTTGTTTACAGTTTAAATCAATAAATACATTTGAGTTACAACTAATTTTATTTCACAGCCAATATTTTGGTCGGGCTTTTAAATCAAATACTATTTTATTGTGTCAGGGAATGTTTAAATAAAATGACATTTTAAAAGTTTTAAATATATTCAAAAATTAAATTAAATTCCTGTTTTATTTTATTTCATCGGAATATTGGAAATAACTATTCTTCCCAACCGCTGGTCCAGTAATCTGAGTGTTGGAAAGCTAAAGATTTAGATTATTATTGAATTTAAAACTTTTTTTTCTTTTTTCCATTGCTTTAATATTGTTTATTTGTTTAGTAATTTGAAATGATTTATATTTTCATAATAATATTAAAGGTACCAATTTTACTGCACAAGTAAACTTCAACTTATTTGATTTTTTTGTTTGTTTCACAATTCAACTTTTAGTCAGTTTCAATCACTGTGTGATAAATCCTTTCAATCTGATAAATGTGCTTCTGGGCAGTTGTAACTCATTAGACATTTTTTGTTTTGAACTGTAAATTAAGCCGAAACAATAGGATAATCCCTCACTAAGAACATGATTTCATTCATTCTTCACAATTAAGAAACACCAAATCTTACGATTTCATTGGTCGAGAGCACTTTGCTATATTCTAAATCAATTATACACCATTTCAAATATTTCAAATTATTTCAATAATTTCAAACACTTATCCGAGTTACAATAAATCTAATTAATTTATAGTTTTAGATTATCACAGATGATTTATAAAACTGCGTTAGTCGACTCGATATTAGAACATCAGGCCATCTATTGTGGAAATAGAAACGCGTGTATTCACACCATTAGGAAATGAGTATCACAATTTATGTTGATACGGGCTAACTTGGTTTTTTTTAAATGAAATAGAGAATGGAAACTGGGAATGTGTATAAGTGACAAAGACCCGACCAAAGAGCAGAAAACAGCTCCAGACCACCAAGGGATATTCAATGCAGCAAGAAAATCCCACACCCAGAGGCTGGCTCAAGCTTGCCCCTTAACAATAATGTATTCAATGTCAGCGAAATGAACGCCACACTAACTTCCGAAACATACATATGAACCAATAATAAAAAAAACACACACAAGACTAACAAATGCTTGAGATTCCGAAATTGGGAAAGGCGCACAAATGCAGCGGGGTTAAACTTGACTTGAGAGATCTCAATCCTCCCGCTTTACATTTAGTCAATGTGGAATAAACAACTTTACTGCAAAATGTATAGTGGAATTCAGTCCCCGGGTGTATCATCAGCTCAGTAGTCAGTAGTCAGTAGTCAGTACTTCGGTACTGACATGATTAATAACAAAATTTTCTAAATTTGCCCATTTATAAATTTTGGAATTATAAAGAAACTAAGGTGTCAACTCCCTCAGGCAAAGTTGGCCTTAGAAGGATATAGCTATTATTTTAGGTCATTTTTGATTATATAGCTCAACTGTTTCGGTTTTATACGTCCTTGGCTTTCAAATATCCGGCTTTGAGCGTTCCTGATGAAGGTAAATCCAGGAAAGCGCTTCGGACGCATTAAATTTATAACGTGCTGTTTTCATTTTTTAAAAGAAGTCCGAGTCAATTGTTAGGTAACAAAAGATATGTTAATGTAATGCAATGGATAATCACACTTTTGTATACCCCACCTACACCTTCACATGAATCATAGGAATTTCAAAGGGATACCTTAATGTGACAAAGATAAAAAAAACAATTGTTTATTTAGATTTATTTAATGTTTTCTGTTTCAAAGGTTGTCTCTCGTGTGGTTATTGTATCATGTCGATTTAATCATATCTCTCTACTAAATTTTTTTTTTATAGTTTTTTTTTAACGGTTTTTTGTTTTTGTTACTGCTATTTCTAACCTTTTGTTTGTTATTTTTAGATAAATTTCTTTTTTGATCTGACTAAACAAGAGAAATAGATATCTAAACCCTTACATGACATTTCGTTAAACTTTACACCCATTTAAGAGAAGCACTAAGGGCAAATTGGTTTCCATTGACTTTAAGGATGAGCTATCAAATTTAAATTTAAATTATATATAATATAATGTACTATATGTATGATAGTACCAGGAAAATATTCTATTTCTTACCATGTTACAAAGGGCATGATCAACTAGGAAGTTCTCGTTACCAAGAAAAAGTTAGATGAAGATGCTCCTCAAAGTACCAACTTGATGCACAAATGCTCTTTATATTAGCGTTAAATAAATAATCCAGATATACAATAAGTTACCTGCGGCAAATTATGGGGGAGAAAGTTGAATTAGTTAACGTGATTCAAACACAAGAAACACAAGAATCTGCCAATTTGGAATATCAAGCAGGTCAAGCTGATGTTTGGGCTAAACTAAACAAAATCCAAGACGAATATCGGAACAGAGATAGACTGATCATCTACTCTTTAGCAGTTTTGTTTATTTGTTTTTCTATCGCAATTTCGGTTATTGCCTTATATTTGAAAGGTAAGTATCATGTCTTAATTTATTCTCATGTCTTCAGTTCTTTATTTCACTTGGCTATCGTAAATCGTGATTTCTTTCTGTGTTTTCTCCCCTAATTGAATAAATAACTGCCCGTTTTTAGTATGTCCGCTGCCGAGATTCAAAATAAAAACATTTCTCTAATGACATTTTTTCAAAAGGTTATGTCTCTTACACCAGCATTATTGAAAATAAAGATTGCTCTGTTTGCTTTGAGTGAACAAGAATAAAAACACACATTTGGCGGAAAAGGTGTCTCTGGATTTTTTTGTATGCATTAATGTTTCAGCAGAAATATATGTAATCTGTATGAAAAGATATTTTTTGAAATAACAAGTATTTTAATTTGTTTTAAGGATGTTCGCTACTTTGTTTCGAAATAACAAGCTTTTTAAAAAACTGTAATAAATTGATAGTATATAAATATGGGAACTAAAAAAGCAGAAAAAGATTAATGGTCCATGTACTTGTTTTCGAGATTAAAGCCAATGCAAATTCGGTGGGAAATGATTCTCTCTAGATTTTTCATACATTTAATATTTGCACCTTTTTTGTTTCAAAAACTATGAAAAAATAACAAGGATTTTATAAGATTTTAAAATATGGCTTTTCAAACTATATGTAATAATATGAAAACAAAAGTAGGAATTTTTTTAATGGCACTACATGGATAAAACCAGAAGATTTCGAATATACTGCAAAAATTCTAAAACGAGAGAAGCGAACATCTGGCGGCTACACGATAATTAGACAACAACCCATCGACATAAGAAACAATAAAACAATCGAAAGCACACTGCACTGTTTCAAATGCCAGGCAAGCTTTAAATGCACCAACGATCATTATAAAAACGCCTTATTTGCTTAGTTGTGTATTCAATAGAGATTTCATATATATGCCATAACGCCAAATAACAAACAACAAGTTATACGCACTAGCGATGTTTATTTGGTACGTTTACCATAACTTGAGGCAGAATATAACTAGACGTATACCACTAGTTGAGTAGGAACTATTGAAACTTTCGGCACAACCGATGTCACCAACAGTTTTGATATTAACCGTGTTAACGTTGCTCAATCTTTTGTAGTTTTCTCACATTTTTCTTATGTATGTTTAGTGGTCTCTTCCCTTTTTGGTCATGGTGTTGCACGTCTTTGTACGACTGAGGATGTTTGGTTGCTCCCTTGGTATCTTCTTTCTATTTTATCTATTAATTACTTTTATCAGATCATGGCAGTAAAATGAAATATAATACTTCCATGATCAGATCTTATAACTTGTAGCGATTGAAGGAAAACTGCAGGTTCATTGAATCTTTCACGTATTTAATATTAATTTTAACATTTTCGCGATTACAGTTTTTTTTTCGAATTCAAATTATCTGTTTTCGAACCCGCACAGCTTTTCGAATGCGTTGAAATGAAATAAAGATTAACAATTTGTGTTCATCAATGCCTAGGATCACATTATTTACATATATCTAGCATTATATGTAGCTGATTTTTTTTCTGTGTTGAAAATTTCCCATTCATTTTCAGTGTGCATGGATCAAAAGTCAACCGTTGAAACACATATACAACAACTGAAAACAAATGTGTCAGAACTTTATGATTTAAATAGACATATACAACTGATAAGTCCAGTTGGTAAGTTAACTTAATAAAGAAAAATGTCACACATACAAAAAAAATATAACAAGTCACAAAAGACAATTAAAAAAATAAATCACAGGTAAAAAAGAACAAGAAGACAACAGTAATTAGTCCAATAGACATAGAACGCTATTATGGTAGAAATATAAAACCAAATAATACGGTATATTTGATGGTAGTCATGTACGAAGAAAGGTATGCGTATGGCGACCAAAATTGCTATATTGCACACAATTATATTTACTGTTATTAGATTGCATTTTAAGCGTCGAAAATCTTTAAATAGCCTTTGACTTCTGCGTCATTTGGTCTCTGATGGAGAGTTGTCTCATTGGCAGTCATACCAAATCTTCTTATTTTTATATTAATTGTCAGACTATGATCCAGTACACATAATAGCACTGTTAAATGTACAATATAACACAGTAACTGCTTTTACTAGCGGATTTTGCGTCCACGGAATAACCGCCACCTTTCAAATTACTTTCAAATACAAACAAAATGAAATCCTTTAAAAACTTAAAAGATCGTTAACTATATCGATTCTTTATTGCAAAATAACGCCCTTTTTCTTCAAGCATTAACAAATATATAAACATCCAGCAGGAACATAACAAATCCAATCTCACCATATACAGAAAAATCAGTTTGGTATGAGTGCCAATGAGACAACTCTCCATCCAAGTCACAATGTGTAAAAAGTAAACAATTATAGTTCAAAGTACGGCCTTCAACACAGAGCCTTGGCTCACACCGAACAGCAAGCTATAAAGGGCCCCAAAAGACTAGTGTAAAACAATTCAAACAGGAAAACCAACTGTCTAATCTATATAAAAAACGAGAAACGAAAAACACTTATGAACCACATAATAAAAACGACAACCACTGAATAGCAGGCTCCTGACTTAGGACAGGTGCATAAAAAAGACTGTTTAATAAAGACTGCAATATGACATACACATTCAGGGGAGGGGATTAGAATGCGTACTATTTTTTTTCAAACGGGTATCAATATTATCAAAGTGACATGAAATAAGATTCTCGGATATAAATAGTAGACGATCATAGGTACACAACAATTATACTTTAGTGCCCTGGGTTAAGGGCAGTAACTCTTTATATCAGAAGTGTTTGTAAATGCAGTTCCCCTATGCTTTGTAAGCATTTACGTTATACAGATGTTTAATACTGTACAGTTAAAAAAATGAGAGCTAATTTTATTGCGATTTTTTAAAATTGAACAAAAATGCAAGATAGATAATCACGATTTTAGGAAGTACTGCAAACAAAATTTGCTATCACAATCTAAAATGGGAGTTTTTATTTTTGCGTAACCTATCTCGTCGCAATAATAAAAAACAAATCAGCACAATTTTTGACCATACAGAAATCTGTGTGACTTGGAAGTTTATTCTACATGAATGAATATGATTCACACAAACGGACCTGTACTTTTAAAAACCTAGGTATACGTACCCTTAAATAAGTAAAGGAATGCTAATATAAATTTGACTTTTATTTTAAAAATGTAGATACAATGATATTAATACATGTGTAAAAGAAGAATAAGTGCATGCCCAAAATTACAAATATGAAGTTCTACAAATGTTACAATTGCCTTAATTCATTGCAAGCAAACATGGCGAAGGGAAGAACAGGATAGAACAAAGAGTGATGAACAGTTCAAAGTAATTTTCACCTGACAAAAATTTAAGTGAAAATCAATATCTTTTAGGTGATAAAAACAAAACTGGCAACAAAGGCCCAATTGGCAACAAAGGTTCAATCGGAGACAACGGTCATATTGGAGATAAAGGTCCGATCGGAAACAAAGGACAAAACGGTCATAACGGAGACAAAGGTTCTATTGGGAACAAAGGTCAAAAGGGAGACAAAGGTCCTATAGGAGACAAAGGTTCAATTGGCAACACAGGTCCAATGGGGGACAAGGGTTCAATTGGACACCAGGGTTCAAATGGAGACAAAGGGTCATATGGTGACAAAGGTAAAAAGGGAGATAACGGCCAAATTGGGGACACAGGTCCTATTGGAGATAATGGTCCAATGGGAAACAAAGGACACATAGGAGACAAAGGTATGAGTGGTAACACTGGTCAAAAGGGTGATAAAGGTTCAATTGGAGACAAAGGTCTTTTTGGAAACAAAGGTCCAATGGGAGACAAAGGTCAAATTGGAAACAAAGGTCTAATGGGAAACAAAGGACACATAGGAGACAAAGGTATGAGTGGTAACACTGGTCAAAAAGGTGATAAAGGTTCAATTGGAGACAAAGGTCTTTTTGGAAACAAAGGTCCAATGGGAGATAAAGGTCCAATGGGAAACAAAGGACACATCGGTGATATAGGAGACAAAGGTTCGAGTGGTAAAACTGGTCAAAAGGGAGATAAAGGTTCAATTGGAGACAAAGGTCCTATTGGAGATAAAGGTCCAATGGGAGAAAAAGGTCCAATAGGAAACAAAGGAAACATCGGTGATCTAGGAGACAAAGGTTCGAGTGGTAACACAGGTCAAAAGGGAGATATAGGTTCTATTGGAGACAAAGGTCCGATAGGAGACAAAGGACGAGTCGGTAGTAAAGGAGAAACAGGTTCAATTGGCAACAAAGGTCCAACGGGAGATAAGGGTTCACTAGGGGACAAAGGTCAAATGGGAAACAAAGGACATAAAGGAGATAAAGGACCCGCTGGGGACAAAGGCCAAGTTGGTAAGAAATGTTTTAAACATCTGAACTCCTTGTTTAAAGGTGAGAAAAAGTGACAAAAAGGTAAATAAGGTTTACATTGCCGATTATGTGAAATGGATAATAAGGGACCAAAAGGGATATTTGTCCGACTAGCATTAAAGACCATGTGTTAATGATGGTCAACGAGGTAAAATAAAACAAACTATTTTGGTTTGTTGAATGATTTAACACTTAATTGAGATAAATGAATAAGTGACAACCAAACGAAATAGAAACTAATTTCTAAACTCTATTTCAAGATGATCGGAATGACTAATTAATAGATTCACAGAATATTACTTGATTAGGTGGATAATTTGAAAAAAATCATCCACTGTGGTAGGAAATGCATAGGGGCACTGATGTCGGATAAAAAATGTATTGGGTTGGGGGTTGGGGTAAACGTCGTTGCATGTTTTTTTTTACATCGATTTTCGGGTTCAAGAAATGCGTATTATTTTTTGGTACTTTGTTTAGCCAAATAAACGATATCGAATCGTACCATGTAGTAAATTGTTTGGGCCGAGATTGTTGGTGCGAAATTGTCACAGTATATAAACGTCATTTGAACACTGTTTTATCGAAAATAGTGAATGACAGTAAATCCTTATTCAAAACTAAATATATATATATTAGAGAGTATATACATAACACTTATTCCTGGTGTACCTATCTGAAAGATATTATCCCGATATAGACAGTTGATTTGCAAAAAAACTATATTTATTTAAAACATTAAAGCAAGTCAAATCACTGATAAGTGTGAGCAAGGAAGGATCTTCAACCATTATCATATTAATCTTAATTTCATTCAAGACAATTACTGAATTCAAAATAAATGTTTGATTTCTAATTCCAGTGTTATTACTATTTTCAGTGGCACTCACCTCTTGTGGATCATATGCGGACTTAAATCCTACCAGTGATGGCATTATCAAATTCCCGATAAAGAGAACATCTGTCGGCGTGAACAATATATCACTATTTCTTAATTCTGGTGTGTTTACTTGCGAGTATGCAGGTTTGTATCACATTTCTGTAACAATAATGACAAAAACAAGTCATGCACTCTTCGTAGTGCAAAAAAATAAGTCAATGATTGTTCCTGGATACATTCCTGACCATGATAAGAAATACAATTCTGGCACTATTAATACAGTGGTAGAAATGAACGTTAACGACAAGATTCGTGTTTGGAAAGGCAATGTGAAACAGTATTACGGTTATTACTCATGTTTCACTATCGTCAAACTGTAAATTACTGGAAAATAACGTTATATTATAAAACTATCCAAATAAAAGGACTACCTTTATCATGTATTTATTTACCATGTTTAAGTTTTAAATATATATAACCATATCATACCATTATTTCTCTTATGGTTGTTGTCTGTTATCTATTTCTTGCATGAATAGATATTTCTCGTATCACACTGCACGGAGTGTGATACGAAAAAGTGATACGAAAATCTGCGTTAATTTGATTGGCTTATCCAACATCACAAGAGGACATTACGGCATTTATATTGGCTATTCGTTAGGTCATTGATAACTTTCAAAGGTTAAGACGATGTACATTTCGTCAATGGCAACGGACATATGTGATTTCTTCAATAATATACAAAACACTCACACATTTCACCTGACAATCTTCTTTTTGTCAAATTTTATTACATTCTGAAGCGAGCAAAAAATCTTAAAATGTCTGATGTTAAAGTTTGACACCGGAAAAGGACATATGACGTCATACTTGAATGTGCAAAAGACTAGATCAAAATTTCGCGGAATTTTAATTTAACACATTGAGAGTGTTGACCATAAGAGAAATAGGTTTAACAACTTGTGGAAATTGGATATCGCTTGATATTAACTCTCGTTATTTAATTTAAATAATAATAATAAACTCGCCGAAGGCTCGCTTATTATTATATTGAAATTAAATAACTCGAGTTGATATCAAGCGATATCCCTTTCTCTCTCGTTATGAAACCTATAATTACCCTTCAAAGTATAACCTTACGTTTTATAACCTTATAAAAATAAGGCGATGTGGTATGATTGACAATGAGACAACTTTCCAACAGAGTTCAGATGAAGTGATTGTAAGCAATTATAGGCAACCGTACAACAAAAGAGAAAAACCCATACCGTATAGTCGTCTATAAAAGGCCCCGACATGAAAAATGTGAAAGAATTCAAACGAGAAAACTAATGACCTTGTGCAATGGAAAAATATAAGTTAACAGTATGTAGGATAATGTGTTCTCATAACTGTACATATATAGCAATATATATTTAGTTATGTTTTAATTTTTCAAAAACAAAATCAATGTTAGTACCAATAAAAACAATATTTAAAGATTTTACTACTGTGTTAAATTGATAACCTTTAAGGATAAGTTTATTCAAAGGATCAATTAGTTAGTGTACATTGATCGTATCTATTTTGCGGGCTTTATAAACAACAAGACTGTGAAAATTAGGATGGAATATCCCGTTTTTTGATAAAATCTCTACAGATACAGCCAAACTTCACAACCAAATCTTTTCTATAATCTTATAAAGTATAACTTTACCAATAATAAATATAAAAATAAGAAGATGTGGTATAATTGCCAATGTGGCAACTCTCCACCAGACACGCAATGGCATAAAAGTTAACAACTATAGATCACCGTATGGCCTTCAACAATGAGCAAAACCCATACCACATAGTCAGCTATAAAAGGCCCTTACTTTCCATAACCTTAAAAGACATAACCTTTTGATGTTTAACCTTACCAAGTATAACTTTGTTATGAATAGCCCCATTTCGTTTTACCTTACCGAGTATAACTTAATTATGAAAAGCCCATTTCGTTTTACCTTACCAAGTATAACTTAATTATGAATAGCCCATTTCGTTTTACCTTACCAAGTATAACCTAATTATGAATAGCCCATTTCGTTTTACCTTACCAAGTATAACCTAATTATGAATAGCCCATTTCGTTTTACCTTACCAAGTATAACTTAATTATGAATAGCCCTGTTCGTTTTATCTTACCAAGAACAACTTAATTATGAATAGCCCTGTTCGTTTTACCTTACCAAGTATAACTTAATTATGAATAGTCCTGTTCGTTTTACCTCAACAAGTATAACTTAATTATGAATAGCCCTGTTCGTTTTACCTTACCAAGTATAACTTAATTATGAATAGCCTTGTTCGTTTTACCTTACCAAGTATAACCTTACTATCTACAACCTCACCATGTATAAACTCAATCTGTATAAACTTACCAAGTATAACCTTACTATCTACAACCTCACCATGTATAAACTCAACCTGTATAAACGTATCAAGTATAACCTTACTATCTACAACCTCACCATGTATAAACTCAACCTGTATAAACTTACCAAGCATAACCTTACTATCTACAACCTCACCATGTATAAACTCAACCTGTATAAACTTACCAAGTATAATCTTACTATCTACAACCTCACCATGTATAAACTCAACCTGTATAAACTTATCAAGTATAACCTTACTATCTACAACCTCACCATATATAAACTCAACCTGTATAAACTTACCAAGAATAACCTTACTATCTACAACCTCACCATGTATAAACTCAACCTGTATTAACTTACCAATTATAACCTTACTTTCTAAAACCTCACCATGTATAAACTCAACCTGTATAAACTTACCAAGTATAACCTTACTATCTACAACCTCACCATGTATAAACTCAACCTGTATAAACTTACCAAGTATAACCTTACTATCTACAACCTCACCATGTATAAACTCAACCTGTATAAACTTATCATGTATAACCTAACTATCTACAACCTCAACATGTATAAACTCAATCTGTATAAACTTACCAAGTATAACCTTACTATCTACAACCTCACCATGTATAAACTCAACCTGTATAAACTTACCATGTATAACCTTACTATCTACAACCTCACCATATATAAACTCAACCTGTATAAACTTACCAAGTATAACCTTACTATCTACAACCTCACCATGTATAAACTCAACCTGTATAAACTTACCAAGTATAACCTTACTATCTACAACCTCACCATATATAAACTCAACCTGTATAAACTTACCAAGTATTACCTTACTATCTACAACCTCACCGCAACCTGTATAGACTTACCAAGTATAACCTTACTATCTACAACCTCACCATGTATAAACTCAACCTGTATAAACTTACCAAGTATAACCTTAATATATACAACCTCACCATGTTTAAACTCAACATGTATAAACTTACAAAGTATAACCTCACCATGTATAAACTCAACCTGTATAAACTTACCAAGTATAATCTTACTATCTACAACCTCACCATATATAAACTCAACCTGTATAGACTTACCAAGTATAACCTTACTATCTACAACCTCACCATGTATAAACTCAACCTGTATAAACTTACCAAGTATAACCTTAATATATACAACCTCACCATGTTTAAACTCAACATGTATAAACTTACAAAGTATAACCTCACCATGTATGAACTCAACCTGTATAAACTTACCAAGTATAATCTTACTATCTACAACCTCACCATATATAAACTCAACCTGTATAAACTTACCAAGTATAATCTTACTATCTACAACCTCACCATATATAAACTCAACCTGTATAAACTTACCAAGTATAATCTTACTATCTACAACCTCACCATATATAAACTCAACCTGTATAAACTTACCAAGTATAATCTTACTATTTACAACCTCACCATGTATAAACTCAACCTTTATAAACTTATCATGTATAACTATTCCTGTTAAAACCTTACCAAACTTTTTCAAAGCATGTATAAGCTTACCAAATATTACCAAACCATATATTATCAGATCATTACCAAGTATAACGTATAACTTAACCAAATATAACGTTAACAAGTATAAACTAACCAAGTATACCCTTACCAAGTATAACCTTAACCAGTATAAATCTACCGAGTTTAACCCTTACCAAGTATAATTTCATTCTGTATAACATTCCAATGTGTAATTTACCAATTATAATCTAACTGGGAGTTATCTTCTCTAGCGGAATGACGTAAATTATCATCTTACCAAGTGTAGCCTTACCAAGTTTAACCTTACCATTGATTACCTCATAAAGTATAACCTTACGAAGTTTAAATGTACAATGTATAATCTTCCTGTGTATTACCTTACCATATATAATCTCACCAAGTAGAAACTTACCATGTATAATCTTTCAAAGTAAATCATTACCACTTAGAAAACCCCACCCTGTATATTCATTTTATATATTACATTACTTAATATATTTACCCTACCCTGCATAACCTTACAAAGTATACCTTTCCCGTTTCAATATTAGCACATTTACATTGTAGCTTACTTTGTACTATTTACCAAGTATAACATTCTCTTGTGTAACCTTACCAATTATTATCTAACCGTGAATTATCTTCCTTAGTATAATCTTACCATACGTATAATTTGAAGCCCTGCATAATGAAACGGAGATTTTTGGTATATATCAATGATGCAATAACTCAACGACAAAAAAATGAAAAGACATCTATATATGAATAAAAGGAGATGCAGGGTAAACGTCAATGAGACGTCAACACGGCGACACAAAAAACAAAAGACATTAAAAGGTCAACATATTAATGTCTTCAACAATGGACAGGTGCTTAATCGACCAGATTGTGCTAAAAATAATTAAACACTGATATTCTAATTAACAGAGGCAATAAAATATATGCAATCCATAATGAATTAACAGAATAACAAAAACATTTAAGATATGACAGAAAACAACTACCAACGAGGTTCCTGACTGAGAACAGGTATATGAACGAGGGTACAGATGTTGTTTACAGAAATGAGAATAATGGGTAAAAAGTTCAGAATAAACAGCAAAAAAAATATAAAAAATAGAGAAGAATAGGCGAAAAAAATAAAGAATAATGGGGTGCTGAAATATAAAGAATAGAGAATAATGGTAGACATGAAAAAGAAAATAGAAAATGCTAAAGAATAATAAAAAAAAGAAAAAAGGACCCCAAACCAGACCCTCATGAACATACGGAGTTTACCTAGTGTAAACTTTTATCTTAAAATCGTGATCAATGAAAAAATGAAAAAGATACAAAAAAAGGACAAATAAAAAAACCGTACAGAAAAGTATCAACTTTTATAATAATGATATGGAATAACATAAAGCATGTTGAGGAAACACATTTACTGCACCAGATGTGCATTTCGACAATAAATGTGTCTTTAATGATGCTGATAGCTAAAATATTTGAAAGTTAAAATATTATTTTAAAATGGAATAGCTGATTAAACCAAAAAATACAAAATATATAGTCAAACGCCGGGCAAAGAATATGAACTTTGAATGAAGTATATATATATAAATGTAGATATATTCCTTAGTTAAAACCAATTTTTGTAACCGCAAATTCCAATAACACAATATCCGTGTTTTCATGCCAGTACAGAAGTACTGTATACTGGGCTGGTGCTACCCTTGTGGAATAAAAGTCCATTTACAAAGGTATCGACCCATTAGTGAAAGTGAAAGTCAACAAATCAACCAGTCTAAACAGAACAATAATGTATCAAAGAAAATGCTCAGAGTATCTGAAAGCCAGCTGAAAATACATAATTATATGACCTACAATTTCTGTAGTCGTTATGTATCAAGCGTAATCCAATGATAAGTTCAGTGATACATACATGTACAAAGGGCCATTTGTAACATCGACTAGCTAAACTTATATTCATGGTAATCTGAAACACACACATGTGTTTTTAACTGTCATTCAAAGTGACCATTCGGGTTATGGAAGATTGAGATTGGTTCAGTATTATGCTTAACTAGTTGTTCACATTTTGTACATATAAATGTTATTTTATTTGACTGTCATTATTTGATTTGCTTGTCCCATAAAAAGTAAGTGTAGGGCTTATTAGCAACAAAAAATATTGAATTGAATAAAATACAGGGGCAATCAAGAGAAAAAGTAAAAAAAGTAAAAAAACGATCAAATTGTAAAGTGTATAATCAAATGGCAAATTATTTTACTTGTCAACCTAACGTTGTTGTCAAATTAGAAAACCTTCGAAATGGCTCCAGAACTGTAAATTCAGAAATTAATGCGTGCATTCATTTTTGCGATTCAAGGACCCCCGGCAAAAATGCGAGGTTTTATTTTTGCGATTCGCTGAGATCTCATTAAATTTTAAACAGTCGTTTGTCCAAGTTGTTTACGTTTTTTGTATTCCTAATCGTTGATTAAATTACCTACAACTCTATTTCTGTAATCGAATAAAAGAAATTATTCTTTATTGGCCTAGTTTTGTGGGTTCTTATATATGAATTAGTTGTAAACGATATTTAGAGTTTATGGACTAAACTAAATTTAAAAAAAAATAGGATATAAAAGAAGACGTTTTATTTCCATTCAATGATGTCACAAGGAGCACACATTGTTTTAGGAAAAAGAAGAAAATATAAATTTATCTGGGAATTATCCTGTATATCTAAAATTAAAAACATACAAAAGGGCAAATTATTCTTGTTGAGTCTAGGTACCACCATGCCATCATCGTGCCTAGTGCAGCGAAGTTTATAGATCTATATTTGGCATTCATCAATCAAGTTACAAACAGAAATTAAAATATCAACGCTACACTAAGTAGCCAGATCAGTTTCCTCAAGTGTTTAAAGTTGGGACAGAGTGAGTTAATCTTAGAAACCATGCAGTCTCTCTTACAATGTAGTTTGAGATGGTGCGCACAAAAATTAAAAATAAAAACATAGTTTTTCATCCTCAATTGCATTTGAGGTGCACCCGAAACATACTCTGTTTTACCGGGAAGTGACGTGATAACGACCTTGCTCTAGTCTTAGTCTATGTGACATAATACGCAAGCGAGTGTTTTTTCACCCTCGCTCAGAGCATCGTAATATAATCAGATATCTTTCAATAGATATAAGAAGATGCGGTATGAGTGCCAATGAGACAACCCTCCATCCAAGTCACAATTTATAAAAGTTAACCATAATAGGCTAAAGTACGGTCTTCAACACGGAGCCTTGGCTCACACCGCACAGCAAGCTATAAAGGGCCCCAAAAATTACTAGTGTAAAACCATTCAAACGGGAAAACCAACGGTCTAATCTATATAAAAAACGAGAAACACTTGTGAACCACATCAACAAACGACAACTTAGACCAACATTTGTCTTGAATGTGTTGTAGCTACAAAGCTTTCAATCAACACAGATATGCATGTTGAGTCTACATTGATCCTTATATTACTGATACAGAATGTTTTTGCATAAAAATGTATGCCTATAATTGCATGTAGAAGCTAAACTGCCAACACATTTTATGTTCTTTTTCTAAGAATTTGAAATATCCATAGCATATGAGGGATTTTTTACTAGACTAAGTGTAGCAATGCTGACTCCAAATGCTTCCTTTATTAAATGAGAAGATGAACTCAAATTTTTAAGGTCTACGTCATAGTGACCATAGACTTTGTTATGTCAAAATGAGGAGGGAATTTCATTAGTTCTGAAAGGGTGCCAAGAATAGCCCAAGAGGTGTTTCCCTTTCCCACACACCAAGTAAGAGTTTACAAACATCTTGAAAGAAACGTAGGATAAGCATGATCTACTGTTGTAGTCTGAGATTAAAAGTTTCTTTTGAAAGGCTTAAAATATCTCCTAATTTCTAAACTATTTCTATTTCTTAAAGAATTGTATGCTCAAACACATGAAGAATGTTTTATATTTGGATTCAGTGACAAGATTTGTCCTTGTATAGCTTGTAGTATGCTTTTAATGCCTTGTCATACAACTCCCTTTGATCGAAGGAAAGAGATCGTGATGCACTAAAATGTACTCCTTAATAAAACAATGTTGAACACAATCAATAAATATTTCATTAAGATAAAATGCTTGATATGCCTGACTGCTTTATTAAAAACAAAAATCTTAATATATTATTGTTTTATTGGGTTTATTCCCGATTATCCCGCTTTTTTAAATTTTAGAGTTCTGATTGTCCCACATTATTTTATGAAGTAAACTGTTATTAAATAAACAAGGTAACTGTTTGTTTGTTTTGCTAAATAAACAAGCATTAATTATTGCATGTTCAAACTATTATTTAATATCAATTTTATAAATGTACAAACTATGATATTTTTTTTAAATCATCAGATTAATGCACTTTTGATTTAATAATTTTACATTTCTGAGTTATGAAATATATCTATAATGTCAATACCTTTATTTATAAAACAAATATCAATGCCGTAGTTTTTAATTAAACTTTTTTCTAAAGTTTTAAAATAAATTTAAAAATAATGCATGCAATTTTAAAAAAAACCTCATTTCACACTACACTCTTCATGCAATTGTTGACGGAGAGATGTTTCCACTAGTCTTTGCACTTGTAAAAGGGAAGTCGGGGGACATTTACACAAGATTTTTTTTCACTGCTGAAGACTGCTTGCACCCAACATCAGAATCACCTGAACCCAACAATTTTCTTCATTAATTTCGAAGCTGATGTCCAGAATTCTGCCAGGTCTACCTTTCCAAAGATCACGATTAAGGGTTGTTTTTCCACTATACCCAGTATATTTGGCGTGAAGTGCAACAGGACTCGTCACCAACTATAAAGGAGAACCAGACATTCATCAACTTATACGCAGTTCAGAAATTTTCCCTCTGGTACCACATGCAGAAATAGAAGACTTCTGGTTCCATGCACTTGAGGACCTAGAAAATTAGGCCTCAACAGCAATTACCACTCCGTTTTGGGACTAATTCTCAAACACTAGCTTTTGCAAGATTAATATGGAAAGCCTCGGCTGTCATATATTAGAGATTTACAAAACGTTGGAAAAAAAATGATTATGCAAAAAGCGTTATGTATTTAAAAACAAAAAGTCGTTTTAATAAGATAAATCACATAATTTTCTTCTTTAAGATGAAAAGTATTACATATAAATTACACTCCTCTTTCAAAATTTGTATATTTTTTTTAGATCTAGACAGATTGTGTTGTGCTATTTGACAATATAAGATGGCATCTACCCTGAGGGTAATATCTCTCATGAGGAAAAATTAATGATTTCGGTCACGTCGAGTTATTTGTAGATCTCTTTTTGTTGAAAAGGGTTTCTGTTTTTCTCTCTCTATCTATTATACTGTTCAGGGGGAGAAAGAATCGAAAAAACTAAATACAAATAAACAAAAATGGATAAAAGAAGGCGAAAGATACAAAAGTGATAGTAAAACTCGAAACCAAACTGACAATGTCATGAAAAAAAAAAATGAAAAAAAACAAAACAAACAAAAGTATATTAAACACAACATAGAAAATCAAAGACTGAGCAACACGAAACCCACAAAAAAGGGGTGATCTCAGGTGCTCCGGAGGGGGTAGACAGATCCTGTTTCACATGTGGCACCCGTGACGGCAATTTTGCAAATAAAGAAGGAATGTGTTATAATTTCGGAAACTCCCAAAATAAAACATGAATTACAGGGTGTCAAATCGATAAAAGTGCTTCGATTAGGCCCCTTATCACAAAGAAGAATTGATGATAATAGATTTGTTTTTAACGTATAGTGGCAAATATTACATGCATATCAGGACGAGAATATGAAAGTGTGATATGAATATGAATAAACCCTGCTTTGTTCAAGACATACTTTATTTGCTTATTGAGCCAAAATTTTGACAAACTAGTTGACAAACCGTCTCTGACAATCTATTGAAATTCAAATCGTATTGGTTTTGATTAAGTCCAGATTCTTTTTTGTTTTATTTCGGGGAAAAGGGGTGTAAAGAAATTAAAATTTTCAGAAAACTCTAAAACGAATGTGATGTTACGAGTAAAAAGGTTACCCACTCAGCCGTCTCAGACAATCAATCTAGGTAAATCAGTGGTCTCGTGCATTCAATTTGTCGCTGAACGTTCAGCCATCACCCATATCGATAAATCCGAATTTTGTAGATTATCATTTAAATCAATAAGTTCAACTTTTCTCTTTCCTTTTTTTTTAAAAGGGGGGAGGGGGGGAGGGTGTCACATTCTCATACAGCTTTGACTTGGCTGTGTGGGATGTAACAATACGCAGCCACGTCCGGTTAGAATTCTGTCCCTCACCAATATTCCCCGGGCTCATTTTCAAGTGGCAGTCCAAATCTCCCGCCCCTCAATCCGGTCGATTACCTATTACAGGACCTACTAGTACTTATTGTATTTATCGTTCTGAACATGTTTACTTTTTACACATTGTGACTTGAATGGATAGTTGTCTCATTGGCACTCATACCACATCTTCTTATTCATATGAACTATTTGCCACTGCACGTAAAGTAAACTATATTTTTTTATGAAATAGCTATGTCACACGTTATAGTAGTCAGGCAAAATGTTGAAAGGCTGTCGATTGCCTCATTTTCATAGGATTGTGGTATTTTTACATACCAGACGGGAAGTTGTCCGAGGACACAGTTATCGTCCTTTGATTTTCGTTGTCTACAAATATAGTCACTAGTGTGGACAGTGTATAACTTGCAAATTTTTTTCATACACTTTTCAAATTTATTTCTTTATATTGTATACATGAAATATTAAGTAAGGGGATGAAATTACATGTTAAGTAGTGATTTTGTCCAGTTAAAAAAGGTCAAAATCTAGTATGTTTGAAGCTGTCAAACTGAATTTTAGACCCCCTTAACATAGAATTGTCATAATTTTGAGTTAGAGCTGGTAGACTTTTCTATAATTTTGATATTATTTGTCCATATAGTAGTACACTACACTGTAAAAATCTTTTTGAGATAGAACAGGTGCGATTTTTTTTATTTGAATTTATTGTCTAAAAGAATGCACTACGAAATAACTGTGTTCTCGGGCCAAGTGCTGTCTTTCTCATTTAATTCTTTATACTTAGAAAGGAGAGTAGACATTATTTCAATTAGCACGTTTACCGATTCAATAAAGTAGATTTTTAATTACGGACTGGACATGTGCCGGACTACTGTGGTGTCGGACTTATGGAGTGTCAGACTATTGGGGTGTCGAACTAATTGGGTGTCGGACCAATAGGGTGTCGGAATATCGGGGAGACCCTAAGAAAGCTACGACTTCAGTTATTTTACCTTTTCTACACGGGTCAAAGAGGTAGTGTCAACTTCCCTTGAATTTTTATCACAGCAGGGCCATTTTTAAAAAGTCTTCACTTAAACTCATGTACAAGTATAGAACCACATTTTTGACAACGGATATGTTCCAATTGTCGTTACTACAATCCCGTCCCCATTTCCCGAATGTGACCTACCGAATTAGACTTATCACCACCGGGTTTGTACTAGCATGAGCAACACGACTGATGCCACATGTGGAGCGGATCTGATTACCCTTCCGGAGCATCTGAGATCACCCCCCAGTTTTTGGTGGGGTTTGTGTTGCTCAGTCTTTAGTTTTCTATGTTGTATTTTGTGTAATATTGTTTGTCTATTTGCCTTCTTCTTTTTTAGCCATGGTATTGTCAGTTTATTTTCGACTTATGAGTTTGAATGTCCCTTTGGTATCGTTCGCCTCTCTTTTATTTCTAAACAGATCTCCAAATTATAATTGCCTGAAGATGGCTCATAACCGCAATTTTGATAAATTTTGGCAACTCTTGAGTATTTAATACAAAAATGCATAAGAAGATCATCGTTAACCAAATCTAAACTCTTTGATAGTAGGATTGGACAACTTTTAGATGTTGACCTTTTGAATGAAATCAAATGCAGGGTAAATTGGTCCTTTCGCTTTTTGGTGTCGACAAATGAAATTAAGGTAGCTGGGGTGTCTAAATGTTCGACGATAGATTTTTTTTGTACAGGATTTCTCGGTCAATGTCCATTCAAATTTCAATCTTTAAACTGAGGATTACGGATCTTGTATTTTTTATTCGTTAAAATACATTGAAATTAACGAAATCACGGTTATTCTATATGGGTTATTTTGGGGAAACTTATTTTTTCTTTATTGAGGAAAAATTTCAAGATAGAATTTGTCAACATTCCATGATAGAATTGCTTTTCATAAATGCTTACGGAATCTCAAATAAAAATAGGGGTCCACAGGCCTTATTTTCTTGCAAAATTAAAAAAAAACACAAATTGTCCTATCAAATTCTATTTAATTATCTGCCCTTGATTTTAAAAGGATTTGTCTCTGAAAATTTAAAATAAACTTAACGACACTTAATTTTTTGATAGTTTAATCCTAAAATTTCAAATTTTACATGTTTCTGTTGTATACTGAATGATACGTGGTAAACTATTTAAACCAAAAAAGTATTTTTGTAACATGCCTAGAAGGGATGCTAGGAAAAAGACACCCTATCTACCTTAATTAGATTAAAAAGCCATGAAAGGATTTAAAAATGTTAAAAGTCGTCAGTTACTGTCAAAGTTCATTTTAAGTGATCTATGTAGAATTAGGCCTATAAAAAATATCTATAATATATAGAGTTCTTAGAAGGCGAGTGACAATTTTCAAAAAGACGCTTAGTTAACGACTTTAATGCACCCACCTAACATACGGCTATATTACACATCATTCGAAAGCTTATTATCTGTACTTTCATTTTTGCCCGGTCGTCAATAATTCGTACGGTGCAATTTTCGTTAAACCAAGGTCAAAGGTCTAAACTGAGCATTCCAAATGTTTGCTATAATTACACAAAATGCCATTTTCAGGTACTTGTATGGCATTTTATTCCCTAAAATTGATCTAAACCTTATAAAACAAATTACCATGATTTCAAATCAAGTGCAAACTTAAATGTTGATTGAGCTATATTAACAAAAAATGGCATTTCTTGAAAAAACTTCCAAAAAATGATAAAATTGCAATAAAATCTAAATGTTTTCTGAAATTTGAATATTTGTATGTCAAAAATAGAATAGATTTATTGTTTATGGACCGAGGGAATTTTTTCGTCATTTTAAACTGCAATTAATATGATGTAGGTCCAGATCCAGCCTTCTAATGAAGCGTTTGTAGTTGCCCCAAAAAAAGCTTTTTTTGCTAGATAATATGCTAATATCGGCAGGTGATGATCAACCATATTTAAAAAAAAAGGTTATGGAAGAACTTTAAAGAACAAAAGAAGTATATTTGGTAAAAATTAGTTTCCCGATGTGAAAAGACATGTTACGAAGATTATGCTCGTTCAATGTTCGAAAGAAAACTGTCTTTACCATGCGATTTTCAATGTCAAATCCGGCGAATTCCTTTTAATGTTAACCCATTATAATATACTTTGTTAGTTGTTTTATTAAATATGACTGAAAATGAATAATTCAGATTAATTAAGATTAAATAACCTTCATGAACAACTGTAATCACCATACTGGTTTATGTATTGTTCACACAATTCGGTATAGTGTTTTAAGAAGATTTGTTTGTCTGTCTTACTTTTTCGCCATGGTCATGTTGTCGTCTGTTTTTCTTCGACCATGGTTTGAGACTGCCTCCATATTATTTTATCCTTTCTTTCAATCAAAGAAAAGAAAACCATAAATCAAAGCTGAGCGAAAACTTAACTTAAAACTCAGATATTGATGCAAAAAATAAGTTAGTAAAACAACATGAATTACCGAGCTCCAAGTGAAATTTCAAAACAGAAAGTCTCTTATCACATATCAAAACCAAAAGCTGAAACACATCAAACGATTGGAAAACAGTTGTGATAGACCTCGTAGTTCTCTCTCCATCTCTATCTATCTTTATATGATATAGCGGAAATGTAGGAATCATCTTGTCCTTACGTCCTTTTTTTCTTTTGTTCTTTCCATTCACATATCCATATGTTATTCTCAAAATTGTAATGAGCAATATTCCTTCGACATTGCTTGGCAGAATTATGGAAGTTCAAAGTGCACATATGGAGGTTATACGTGAAGGGATTTGTTTCATAATAGACATATTCAAATAGCGCTAAAAACAGTAATCGCTTTAAATTTACCAGAACATACCTGCTTTCAAGCTATCTCATTAAGTTAACCCTAATCTTATTAAAATTTAGTTCTTTGATTTTGTTATTATCATGCGATATATGAGCAGGCGAGTCGTGATTGATCTAAATTTTAGTCAGATTGTTTTAACCCATGTTTTATCACTTATACATAACATTTTGTACGGTTTTTTTCATGTCAACTTATATCACTTATTATTGTTGTGAGATCTTCGCACCATTAGAAACTTGAACCGAAAAATATGAAAAATAAAGTGAGAAAATCGCAAAAAGTCGCTGTCAGATCAATAACAGAGGGCTCAGCGCACAATAAATATTCACGAACATAATTTAAGATCAGATTACATAAAACCGATTAAAAAAAAATGGTTAAATTCAACCACAATTTTTTCATTTCTCACAATTGTATAGATATTTTAGAATAAAATAACTTCATTTTAACCATATGTATTCTTAATATACACGTACTATCTTTAATATGCCAATGATCAACCAATGCTTAATAGTTTATCTAATTAAATAGTAGATCGTGCTCTTTTTATTAAATGCCTAAAATGAAAATATTATATGGCAAACCTACATTGAAATAGTAATGCAAAATCATGGCCAATTAAATTTGAAATAAAAGTGGTTCAAATGCATTTATATTTTTGTTTCTATTAAGAAACTTTACTTGTAACATTTAGCTGAAGTAAACATCAACATTAACACTGCTGTGTTTGGTTAGAGGTTGCCTACTTTTACAAAAGGTGATCAATGCTGATTGGTACATTTGTGTTGTGACACATACACAGTAACTTCGTCCTTGATACTAATAGCTATAACTAATGTATTGTTGATGGGGATTGCCAGTTTTCCTTCCGAAGGTCGGTGTTTCCTTGGGCATTCCATGGGCCTAAACCATTCAAAACTGATCGCCTCAAAATACTTTAGAAGCCAAAAGTTCTAAACCGAAAATTGCGTCAAACCAGGCGCGTAGCTACGTTTACGTCAAAACGCCCGGGCGTACACATAAATTTTAGAGAAAAAATATTTAATCTAAATAAAATAAAAGATCTGGTTAAATGCCTTTTAATTCTTTCCTCTATGACTTGTAATTGAAGAAAGAAGTGACGAAATTTACTTTTAATCAAATGGTATCATATTATTTATACATTTGTTCATTTTCTGTCAAAGTGTGAATATCGAGCCTGTGACCTTTATGTCGCAAAAGCGACACATACCGATCTTAGATTCCGTCGGCGTCGTCAACACTTAGGTTTGGTGTGTGCATGGTTGAAGTTTGTTCAAGCATTTAATAACTTTGTCAAACCTTCATGGAATGTAATGAAATTTGGACAGAAGCTTTCTAATGACCAAAAGATAGTATCCAGAGCATAATAAAAATATATTTTTTCCGTATTTGACTGATAAAAGGACTTATTTTTGCAGTTAATAAGTAGATACAGTAAGATAGTCTTAGGTTAAAGTTTGTTAAACATCAATTACTTTGTCAAACCTTCATCGAATTTTATGACAATTTGGCAGAAGCTTTTTTATGATTAAGAGATAATGTCTGAAGCAAAATTTGAAAGATCATTTTTTTTTTATTTTTCTGTATTTAACTGACAGACGGATTATTTTATATTTATTTTTTTTGCAATTAACAGACTGGATTAAATTTTTGTGACATGTTAAATCTTTATACCTTCATAGATTGTTATGACACTTGGATATCAGCTAATTGTTCAATTTCATAAAAAGCATCGGAATGAAAAGTTTGTTTTTTTCTTAAATTCCGCTTTTACACTGACAGCAGCAATCCCAGGCGAGACACATGCCTTACACATTTTTATGTTACACCTGACCATCTATAAACATTAATCAGTTCCTGTGTCCATAAACAAAATTTGTGCATAAAAATTGGAGAAAATAAGATGAAGTTAAAATAATTAATATATGACAACATTGAAATGGAAACTCTTTGCTTTTTGGGATTTTTGTCGATTGCTTGTGTTTAATCCCACATCTCCCTTTAAACATATTATAAAGTGACTGGTTAGGACATTTTTCTCTGAAACCTATGACCATTAGATTCCAAATGAACACAATAACTGATAAATTAACAAATTAGACTCTAAAGTATGTTACTATTGATGAGTTTTTTATGACAAATTTATTTAAAATAATATTTCTTTCTCAATAACGAGTGAGCTTCCTGGTGCTTCACCTCCAACGAACCTCTTACCAGGAAGTCCTCTGACCTAAACCTGCTGGTGGCACTCACGCCCCTCGCCAAGGTTCGGGCGTACACTTAAAAATGGCCAAGCTACGCCACTGCAAACACCAACAATCAATCAATCATCTTTATATTAAAATGTATTTATATGTAAACTATTCAGGGAGTAAATTTTATGGAAAGCCTCAGCTATCATATATTAGATATTTAAAAAACGTTATGCTGAAGCTTAAAATGTAAGTTTAAGACAGCGTGATGTTGAATTGAGTCATCAAAATGCTAACTCTAAATTACAATATGCTAAGTTGAATTTCCGCAATGTTGATTTGCAATGACAAGTGCTTTAGTCGTGATAGTATAATGATAAGTCACGATGTTGTGATGATATGCCAAACACACGTAACGTTGGGTTTAAAGTACATGATGTAAAGTTGACGTTGCATGATGTTAGCTTGCAGATGGATACTGCTCGGTCATACACTTCGATAGCTATGATAACAAATAAAATGAATAGCTAAAATGTATGGTGCTGACATGTTATTAATAAATGTTGAGCTGAGAATGTACGATGTTATATCATTGTGATATTACGATAGGTCTATCATCCCATCTGTTGATTTAAAACACCATGATGCACAGTTGAAAGTACATGATGTTAAGTTAAGATAACACGATGCTACAACACTATATTGAAACGAAAGGCTTACCATACAATTTGTTGACTTAAAACAACACGATGCAACGTGTTAAGCTAAGATGCTCATTTGAAACTACACGACGTACAGTTGAAATTTTGTAATGTTAAGCTACGATAGTACGATGTTATATCATTATAATGCCACAATAGACTTATTATACAATTTGCTCATTTAGAACTACACAACGTACAGTTGAAAGTACGTGATGTTAAGCTAAGATGGCACGTTGTTATATCATTAGAATGTCACGATAGGCTTACCACACGATATGCTCGTTTAAAACTACACGACGTACAGTTGAAAGTGCGTGATGTTGAGCTATGATAGCAATATCTTATGTCATTATAATATCACGGTAGGCTTGCCATACAATATGCTTATTTAAAACTACACGACGTACAGTTGAAAGTACGTGTTGTTCAGCTAAGACAGCACGATGTTATATCATTATAATGTCACGATAGGCTTATTATACAATTTGCTCATTTAAAATTACACCACGTACAGCTGAAAGTGCTTGATGTTAAGCTAAGATAGCACGTTGTTATATCATTAGAATGTCACGATAGGCTTACCACACGATATGCTCATTTAAAACTACATGATTTTCAGTTGAAACTAGATGATGTTAAGCTAAGATAGCATGTTGTTATATCATTTGAATGTCACGATAGGCTTACCATACAATATGCTCATTTAAAACTACACAACGTACAGTTGAAAGTATGTGATGTTGAGCTATGATAGCACGATGTTATATCATAATAATATCCCGATAGGTTTGCCATACACTATGCTCATTCAAAACTACACGACGTACAGTTGATAGTACGTGTTGTTGAGCTAAGATAGCACGATGTTATATCATTATGACGTCACGAGAGGCTTATCATACAATGTGTTGACTTGAAACTACACGATGTAAATTTGAAGTAGTTTGGTCTTGACTTGAAACAGTAAAATGTTAAGTTATAAAAACAGAAGGTAAAGTCAAAATAAAACAATGATAGGATGACATATACTTGTGCAGAGTTGAAGATTTTTGGTGTTGACTTCGAATATAGTACAAATATTAGATCGTTTTATGTTAAATTGAAAGACAATAATGATGCGTAAAACATTACAGAATTATGTGAATTGAAACTGCAATTCTATGGAAAAGAATAAGGGACAAATCCCCAGGATTTTTTCTTCTTCATTTGCAAGTTGATGAATATTAATGAAATTTAACTCCGGAGGCAAAATTATATACAAAGAAAGTTTTCCATAAATTCATAAAGCAAAAGAATTACCCATCGCTATATATTACACTTGAATACAGTTTTGCCGTATATTTTACATGTTTTGTTTGGATGTTTTTTTTATGATTAAAAACCAGACTTTTTTTATGAACAATATTTAAGAAAATATTTATCTATGTTGTGTGTTAATATATACAACATAATATTGTGCTTATAAGACTTATGACTGTGAGAGTCAAATTTTACCTATATAAAATCACATCTATGTAAGAGTTATCGGAGAATTTGTATTTACCACTCCCGTTTTCCCCGAAATAGAACATAAGAATCTGGAGTCTTAATCTTTAAAAACAAAGATCAACTGATATGACAAATAATACGCTTAGCGTAGGACTGAGAGGGTCAGAGCTATTTCAGAATGTGACCCCCCCCCCCCCCCCCGATCTTGTTAGAGGTATCTGAAAATTTGAATTTTCTTTTCCACGAAATAAAACAAAAGAATCTGGACTTAATCAAAAGCGATGCGATTACGATTTCCATAGAATGTCGACTAGTTCGTTGAAAATTCGGCTAGGCAAGTAAAGTATATTGTCTTGTAACAAAGCAGGGTTTATTCATATTCACATCACGCTTACATGTTCTCGTCCTGATATGCATGCAATATTTGCCACTGTACGTAAAACACACCCCTTTTCCCCGAAATAAAACCAAAAAATCTGGACTTAATCAAAACCGATACTATTTGGATTTCCATAGATTGTCAGAGACGTTTTGTCAACTAGTTTGTTAAAAATTCAGCTAAGCAAGCAAAATATGTCTTGTACAGAGCCAAGATTTATTCATATTCATATCACACTTACATATTCTCGTCCTTATATGCATGTAATAATTGCCATTGTACACTGAATACTAAAACATTTTCATCAATTCTTTTTTTATGAAAAGGAGCCTACTTTAAGCACGTTCATCGATTTGACACCCTGTAATTCATGTTTTTTGGGAGCTCCTCGAAAATTATAACACATTCCTTCTTTATTTGCAGAATCGCCAAGTGACGGGTGCCACATATGAAACATGATCTGCTTACCCTTCTGGAGCACCTGAGATCACCCCTTTTTTTTAGGGTTTCGTGTTGCTCAGTTTTTGATTTTCTATATGTTGCGCTTAATATACTGTTGTTTGGCTTTTTATTTTTTTTCTCTCGTTTATTTCGGCAGATGCGTTTTTGTCATGACATTGTCAGTTTGGTTAATAGTTTTATTATCCCTTTTGTATCTTTCGCCTTCTTTTTGTCCATTTTTGTGTATTTTTTTTTTTCGATTCTCCCCTCCCCCTGAACAGTATAATAGATAGATAAATGAAAACAGAACCCCTTTTCAACAAAAGGAGATCTACAAGTAACTCGACGTGACCGAAATTGTAAATTTCTTCCTCATTAGATATATTGCCCTTAGGGTAGATCGGGTGTCTTCCGCAATCTTAGGGAGCTACCATTTGATTTTTATTGGGGGGCTAGGATGAAATTTAAAAAAAAAGCAGAACAGGAGTTTTGAGTTAAAAAAAAAGCAGGATAAGCAACTTGGCAAAAAAAAGGCAGGATGACAATGTATGTAAAAAAAATCAGAATAAACTAATAATAAAAAATGCAGGACCGAATAGAGTGAAAAATAAAAAGGCAGGACAGAGATAACAACTAAAAAAAAAGGCAGGACAAAATTTGTCATCCTAGCCCTTCCATCCCCCCTACAAATCACATGGTAGCTCCCTTAGATTCTCATATAGCACAACACAATCGGTCTAGATCTAAAAAAATATACACATTTTGAGAGAGGAATGTTATTCATATGTAGTACTTTTCATTTTGATGAAGAAAATTATGTGATTTATCTGATTAAAACGATTATTTGTTTTTGAATACAGAACGTGTTTTGCATATGTTTTTCAACTTTTCCATATAGTGGAGATAACTCGGACAACATTATCTTTTGTCGTTTTTTATTTTTTTTTTTTTTTTGCCATGGCATTGTCGGTCTGTTTTCGACTTATGAGTTTGAAATCCCTTTGGCATATTTCGTCTTTAATGATGAAATGTGTAGGGACTTTATCTATTTTGTTTTGTAGACAGAAAACGAGTCTCGTGATCCCAATTTTTATTGTTTTTTTCTAACATTGAGTTTTCCATGTATAGTTATAAAAAATCTGACAATACTGCATAACCTGTATAGCTTGCAAAATGCTCTGTGGCCCAAACTTTTTATGATGTTTTTTCAAAAAAGAATAAACTACATTTTGGCAAATAATTTAAAAAAATGTACCGATTTTAAATTTAGACCACACTCATGAAAACTATAAGAGAGAGAGAGAGAGAAACTGTTGACATAAAAAAAAAAAAACATATCTACAAATTAATCAAAGCAAGACCAAAATAATTCATGGACTTTAACAATTTTAACAGATTTTTGATTTTTTTCTTTTTCTTTGAAAACACATTTAGATAGAGAGAAGCTGCAAAGAAACAATAAAATCACTATGGACAAGAAAATAAGTGACGGAAATCATTCTTATTATAAGTTATAGGAGTCATTGTCCATTAATGACTTTACCAATTTAAAAAAATGAAATATTCTCCGAGTGGATATATACATAAACCTGGGCACTATCTTACTTGGTGCTGGAAAAATGGTTGGCACTGCTGTAAATGATGGGTTTTTTTTTGTTTTTTTTTTTAAAGTTGACGATTTAGACTGGAGGCTCTAGGTCAAATTTCATTAGGTTTCATATAGACTTTATGTATAAGTGGAAAGTATACAACAGAATCTACCATACTTTATATTTGGGTTGGCCCCATGCAGTAGGATTCTACCACCTATATCAATTCTTTTTGTTTGATTTCGTGGAAAAGAAAATTCAAATTTTCAGATACCTCTAACAAGGCCGGGGGAGGGAGTCACATTCTCATATAGCTCTGACCCTCTCAGTCCTACGCTTTAGCGTATTATTTGTCATATTAGTTGATCTTTGTTTTTTAAGATTAAGACTCCAGATTCTTATGTTTTATTTCGGGGAAAACGGGAGTGGTAAATACAAATTCTCTGATAACTCTTACATAGATGTGATTTTATATGAATAAAAGTTGACCCTCACAATCATAAGTCTTATAAGCACAATATTATGTTGTATATATTAACACACAACATAGATAAATATTTTCTTAAATATTGTTCATAAAAAAGTCTGGTTTTTAATCATAAAAAATCTAATTTGAAACAAAACATGTAAAATATACGGCAAAACTGTATTCAAGTGTAATATATAGCGATGGATAATTCATTTGTTTTATGAATTTATGGAAAACTTTCTTTGTATATCATTTTGCCTCCGAACTTGCAAATGAAGAAGAAAAAATCCTGGGGATTTGTCCCTTATTCTTTTCCATAGAATTGCAGTTTCAATTCACATAATTCTGTAATGTTTTACGCATCATTATTGTCTTTCAATTTAACATAAACCGAGCTAATATTTGTACTATATTCGAAGTCAACACCAAAAATCTTCAACTCTGCACAAGTATATGTCATCCTATCATTGTTTTATTTTGACTTTACCTTCTGTTTTTATAACTTAACATTTTACTGTTTCAAGTCAAGACCAAACTACTTCAAATTTACATCGTGTAGTTTCAAGTCAACACATTGTATGATAAGCCTCTCGTGACGTCATAATGATATAACATCGTGCTATCTTAGCTCAACAACACGTACTTTCAACTGTACGTCGTGTAGTTTTGAATGAGCATAGTGTATGGCAAGCCTATCGGGATATTATTATGATATAACATCGTGCTATCATAGCTCAACATCACATACTTTCAACTGTACGTTGTGTAGTTTTAAATGAGCATATTGTATGGTAAGCCTATCGTGACATTCAAATGATATAACAACATGCTATCTTAGCTTAACATCATCTAGTTTCAACTGAAAATCATGTAGTTTTAAATGAGCATATCGTGTGGTAAGCCTATCGTGACATTCTAATTATATAAAAACGTGCTATCTTAGCTTAACATCACGCACTTTCAGCTGTACGTGGTGTAATTTTAAATGAGCAAAATATATAATAAGCCTATCGTGACATTATAATGATATAACATCGTGCTGTCTTAGCTGAACAACACGTACTTTCAACTGTACGTCGTGTAGTTTTAAATAAGCATATTGTATGGCAAGCCTACCGTGATATTATTATGACATAAGATATTGCTATCATAGCTCAACATCACGTACTTTCAACTGTACGTCGTGTAGTTTTAAACGAGCATATCGTGTGGTAAGCCTATCGTGACATTCTAATGATATAACAACGTGCCATCTTAGCTTAACATCACGTACTTTCAACTGTTCGTTGTGTAGTTTTAAATGAGCAAATTGTATAATAAGCCTATTGTGACATTATAATGATATAACATCGTACTATCGTAACTTAACATTACAAAATTTCAACTGTACGTCGTGTAGTTTCAAGTGAGCATCTTAGCTTAATACGTTGCATCGTGTTGTTTTAAGTCAACAAATTGTATGGTAAGCCTTTCGTTTCAATATAGTAGTGTTGCATCGTGTTATCTTAACTTAACATCATGTACTTTCAACTTTGCATCATGGTGTTTTAAATCAACAGATTGCATGATAGACCTATCGTAATATCACAATGATATAACATCGTACATTCTCAGCTCAACATTTATTAATAACATGTCAGCACCATACATTTTAGCTATTCATTTTATTTGTTATCATAGCTATCGAATTGTATGACTGAGCAGTATCCATCTGCAAGCTAACATCATGCAACGTCAACTTCACATCATGTACTTTAAACCCAACGTTACGTGTGTTTGGCATATCATCACAACATCGTGACTTATCATTATACTATCACGACTAAAGCACTTGTCATTGCAAGTCAACATTGTGCAAATTCAACTTAGCATATTGTAATTTAGAGTTAGCATTTTGATGACTCAATTCAACATCACGCTGTCTTAAACTTACATTTTAAGCTTCAGCATAACGTTTTGTAAATATCTAATATATGACAGCTGAGGCTTTCCATAAAATTTGATTAATGGAAATGTATGTATTGTTATTGCGAATTGCTAGATTTCCCAATTCAAAAATTAATGTAAGTAAATATAATTGCGAGGGTCTCAATTTATTTACAAGAAATTACGTAGTTGGATAGGATTAAATATATTGGCCAGGCATGAAGAACATTTCAGTGGCTAGCTTATAATAGTTTTCGCTTCCTCATTCAATGCAAGATGCAGTATAAGCAACCAAGAAAACATACACATATTGAAATATTGAATTATCAAAGTTTCGCTCCCAAACTTTTCCCTAAATGCACGAATTTTCTGTGTATTCTATCCTTTAACATTTTTGCACTTTTAAAATTTGTGTTTTTCAACATAATATCGACTACATACAAATTGTTTTAACAAAGAACAACTAAAAAGGCTATTTTCTTGCAGATGGCGATATTTTGGGCAACTGCACGGTTGTTATAATTGGCTGTTTAATTTACAAGAAGCGTAATTGCAGTAATTTAATGACGTCAAAAACATCCTTAGCACTAAATAACATATGTTATTTAGTTTTATGGTAAATAACAGTTGAATCACAGACATAAAATTTGATTTTCATGCATTTTTGTCATTTTCAATGGAATTTCTGGAAAACAGCGCTATTTATTAAAAATCCGACATTAATATTTCAAAGTGCTTTTGATAAGTTACTATTAACATCTGTTCTAACAGATTTCCATATGTACATACAAAATATCATTATTCAGAAGACAGAATATGCAAAACATGCTGACTTCTTGTAAAATTAGAAGTTGTCCGTCCTTGACCTTTCGTTGTGATTTGACAGAAACTGCACCATACGAATTTTTGACGACCGGGCAAAAAAGGTAGTACAGATGATATGCTTTCGAATGGTATATGATTTAGCCGTATGTTAGGTGGGTGCATTACAAATAAAGTTTTATGGTTAATGTCACTCGTTTAAAGTCCTTTATTATTCAAAGTTGTATTGATTTTGAAAGAACTGTTGATAAAGAAGACAGACTTGCTTTGCTTAGAAAGCAAACATTAATCTTAAATAATCCAGATCAAAATTAAATGCTCTGCAATTTTGTTCTTTCATCTAGTTCTGATTTCCAAGACCTCTGGTGAAGCTTAGAATTTTTATTGTGAAATGGTAGGAATCCAATTTACCAAAACATTTGGTTCTGTTGGTAAAAGACAAAGCTGAGACAACTAAAAATAATATAATCACATCTTTGTTTTCTTACACCATAACTCGCTAAATAAAAATATTAGTCGAAGGTCTCTTCTGAACAAATTCTATGAATATTTTAGCATCTAATTGGCATATCCAATTTCTGTTGTAGCCCTAACACAGAGACCCTGGGATTATCTATATACATTCGGGGTACTCCCGAGGGATAACGTTTGAAATCCACCTAAAGCATTTCAACCTCCTTCGTACAATCCTTTTATGCTTTTGCCTTCACCGTCAAAGGAGTGTCTGAATCCGACCCTGCTGTACAGGTGAACTGTGTCTTATGTTGTAGAATTTTGATATTTGTCATAAGGTCAGAATTATGAGCGAAACAAAAATTCGTGCAAACCATGTAGGATAATTCAATTTAATTTTCGGATGAGGGGGAGGGTCGTCCTGAAGATTTTGGAAAATAATCTGCTAGCCTAGTAAGAACTAATAAAAATTATCTCGCCTATGACAGGATTAAATGTATATTCTTCCTCACAAATTGCAGGAAATAGTTATTTACAAAATGGACATTGACTAAGCAAGCAATAGGCGAAAACGAATATTACGTTCGCAAAAATTCCAAGCCCTCTTCCCCAGAAAATAAAATGAAGGCGCCCAAGTGAGTAAACGAAGACATCCATCATTCCTCTTACTTTTGAAAATTAAAGATAAATTAAAACAGCATTGATTCTAAAATTTTCTTAATCTTGTATGTAATTGCAAAAAAAAGTTTGTTTTTTATTATAATTGTTCAATAAAATAGTCTGGTCTGAAAACAAACCCCTCACCGCTAAACACATACATACAACAGATATATATTGTTTGTGCCATAGAAAGATTAAAACTTGAATAAATCACAAGTCACGTTAAATATTTGGAGTTGTCGGTGCAGAAGATTTCGGATTTTTTCTTTATTTGCTCTTAGTCCAGAATTAAAGAAGAATATGTATTTCGGGTTATCTTGTCACTAGTGACATCATTTGAATAGGTTGTCATGCGCAGCTATAACTTTAATCATAATTCACATTTTTTATACATCATTGACAACGGAATTATCATGCGATTCCGGAAGACATTATCTTAATGTGACTCAAAAAGAGATAAAACAATGATTTAACTAAAACTACTCTAACACAATTTGATTGATTGGTTGTTGTTTGCTTAATGTTCAGTGACAGATATTTGATGTGTATTCAGATCTAATATAATTGGTTTTGCAGGGTCGATTGACAGGGACGAGACATTTGACTTAGTTTCAAAAATATAAGGGTATATTGGAAAGAAGAATATTTTTTCCTTGCAATAAATCTTTGGATCACCCGGTAATTGTTGGAAGGATCGAACCGCTACATTTACCACGTGAGATGCGCTCGCTACTACCACTAACCAATCAAATAAATGAACAAATAACAACTCCAAGACGCAGTGTTGATTAATTGTTTGTTTTCAGACGTATTGCAGCAATTTTATAAGCATAACTACGAGAAAAATGTAAACATCGCCTGTTTACATTATTGTGATAAAAATGAAAACATTCCATATTTTACTGTATTGCCCATTTGGTTTATAAACCAACGAAAACACCCGACACTTCAATTACGTCTTATTTGCATACTAGCGCACCCGCTAATAGCGCATCCGTTATCTCAATGTTTACGGAAACGTTTGTGAATACCCGGATGGAGTAAAGGAAACTAGTTCCGGAACGGAAACGATCACTGTACGGAATTTAGTGAATACCACGTTAAGTTTTAACGGACGTACCCGTTAACGTCTTCATTAAGTTAACGGGTCCGTTAGTTAACGGATGCTTCGTGAATAAGCTCCCAGGGCACATACGTCGTCCAAAATAGATTTACATTGAGTCATAGATCAAATTTATTCGTTCAGTGTATGTTCACTTGTTTTTGTTAATATGTCTTTTGATTGAGTTAAGCCATTTCAATTGATATTTAATAGTGTGTCTTTCTATGTTGTGATGTTACACTATTGTTTCAGGTAGGGTGAAGGTTGGCGCCTATTAAAACGTTTAAACCCGCTGCATTTGTATGCACTTGTCAGGAACCTGATGTTCAGTGGTTGTCGTTTGTTGATGTGGTTCATCAGTGTTTCTTGTTTCTCGTTTTAGACATAGATTAGACCGTTGGTTTTCCTGTTTGAATGGTTTAACACTAGTCATGTTTGGGGCCCTTTGTAGCTTGCTGTTCGGTGTGAGCCAAGGCTCCGTGTTGAAGGCCGTACTTTGGCCTAAAATGGTTTACTTTTACAAATTGTGACTTGGATGGAGAGTTGTCTCATTGGCACTCATACCACATCTTCTTATATCTATTTAACCAGCGAATATAAAAAAACACGAAACACCCTTCCTCTATTAATATTATTTTGGTGTGGGTTGTGCAAATTGATATTTTAAAATAATTATAATTATATCATCTAAGCAATGAAAAAGGAAAATCTCAAACCAAAACTACAAAATGAATACATTTGAATATTAATTCTGCATTTAAAAAGAAATCTTAAAATTAAATTTCATTTCAAGGCTAACTTGACGCGAAATCATGCCTTTCACTTGTGAAATACATAAAAATAATTATTGAAACTGTTTTAATCGTCATAAACCAATATAAATATGCACTTATGATATGTAGACTTTTATCTATACTTTTTGGCACTGTAACCTCGACACTGGCTTTATTAAGTGTACATCCATGATAGCAGCTCCATGAAGCATTTAATGGATGGTTATTTAGACCTCTATTAACGACATATACTGTTTCACCAGAAATGTCTTATGCTTGTGTTATGTTGTTCATGTGCTCACTTGCATATCACTGTGTCGTTGTGTTTGGGACCGAGCAATATGCTACTGCATCACCAAATGGATTACAAAATACAATAGGTAAGTGTAAATCATCTGTTTTACATACAAGTCTAAGCTGATCCTTGTATAAACTCCAGCTGATGCATACATTTCCATGGATTTGGGTAATATCTGATTAAAGGAAATATTGGATTAGTCTAGAAAAAACCAAGAAACGTTCTAACAAGTGTATTATAAAGTTACATAAAGTACTCAGACAAGAGTTTTAATTTAAACATATATACCATGTAACGCGGCCAAGGTTTGTACATATGATCATCGAACCGACGTTACCGCGAGATCATTGTCTGAATATTATAAACTATGTTGATAGATCGTTTCTTACTTTTTTAATTAAAAAAAAAAAGAAATGATTTGCGTTAAATCTTTGAATCAGTCCATATTCAACATTGAATAATAAATTGACAGAGACAATATAAAATCAGTCAGCTGATCAACAGAACAAAAAACGTTGTATCACCACCCCAGTAGTTTCGTACCTTGGTACTGGCATCAAAAACGCTTTAATATGTTTTATTGAAATTATTGAATGGATCTTCCTTATGCAGAGCTTTTATTCTTTGTCCCGGCTTAAGGTCCTTTTTCGATTATTAAAAGCTCTTCAGTGTTTCTTTGGATTTTGAAATATTTTGGCATCGTGCATAACAGAAGTTACATGGACTATCATAAATGTCCATCTGGTGCATTAAAAATCGATAACAATAAATGTTGCTGCTATTTATATTTAAAAAACGTTTATTTAAATTCTTTAACAAAAAACTTAAGAAATAGCCGAATGGACGACCAAGAACAAATTATATCTGTTAATGCTTCATGAATTGCAAGGGTGGTGCACCGTGACCATGAGTTACTTGTAAAAACACACGGATAAACAAGTGCGACCTATAAAAAAAACTATCAACAACTATCTAATTTAAATAAACCAAAATAAAATGATGAACAAAAAGGTTTTGTTTTCTTTGTGATGCTGTACGGTTCTGTAGTATTACCAATGTTGTTAGATAAACCCCCGAGGCTAAACAACAGATCTTTTGTACCTTCCTCAATAAGTTTTATAGCTCAACTTTTCACTTACATTTAAGCAAAATAAATGTTTATAATAGATGCGAATACTTTTAATTATCAGGTATACTTTTTTATCAATTACTATGTATTTTCATAATCTGACTGGCAACTGAAGAGTGCTGACTACTGGGCTGGTGCATAAGTTTCCAATATATGTAAAAACAACGCAATACTTTAATTATTTGGTCCCTATTAAAACTTTAAAACAGACTAAAAAGTTAAAACCTCAATTAAAAAAATGATCTATAAACTATTATCAAACTCTTATTAATGATAAAATAAGCAACCTGAATGAAAATAATTAAAAATATGAATATAAATTTCTTCAAATTTATTATGAATAACCAAATGGAACACTCAAACAAAGAAACATGAATAATGTTTACCAAATTTAGAATAAGCGATCATTGTGTTTAAATAGAAACTGGAAGATTTGCAAAAATACCTAGAAATGAAAAAAAATGTAAAATATGTATTATCTTAGATGATGAATTCCATTTTTTCTTTAAGTGTAAAATTAATAGAGAAACCTTTTTAAAACATAGTACCGAAAAATATGTCAATTTTAATACACTTAACTTTCTGATAAACTTGCAATTATACTAAATCCATCAAAACCCAATGATTCAAAAGCAGTTTGACTTTAACTTTACCTTTATTGAAGAGTCATTAGAACTGAGGAAAAGATACCAATAACTGTTTTTCAACATGTATATTATTATTGCTGAGTTTTTCTTATGTTTGTTTTGTGTCTGTATTGCTATAAGCAAAATTGGTTTTTGTTTGTTTTGCAATAAAGACTTAAGGAATTAAAAAAGTAGTTGACATTATGTATAGTAAACATGAATAACTATTCGAAATATGTTAACTAATCAATATCCTATGATACGCATGTATAAGAATTATTTAAATTCAATAATTATATATGAGAAATCGCTATCCTCATTATTTAAATTAACGTAAATTGATCGATTTCACGTGAGATGATACTGCTGTCATATCAGAAGAAAATTTCTACAAGTTTTGTGCATACAGTTTTTCTTTAACAGTTTTACAACTAAGCTTAGAATGTTAAGATTCATTTTATCATTTTGAAGGGTTGTTTTAAATATAAGAATCTAATGCTGTGTTTTTGAATAATTTTACGAAATAAAAGCAAGGGACGACCTTAACATTACATCGCGCTTCATGCAAACTTCGGCTGTTATCTGCTCTTTGGTCGGGTTGTTATCTCTTTGACATATTCCCCATTTCCATTCTCAATTTTAAACTGTACATAGTTAAACAAATATAGGACCATATGGGAAATACACGCAAACAGCTTCTTCCCAGAAACAGTCTCACAGTTTTAGATTAAACACGCACAAATGAAACCAAATGATACTAGGGTTGTGAAAATAATGTTATTATCAATATCATGATAAATACAGTATCCAAAGTGAACAACAAACCATGACTATAAGTACTGTGTCCACACTTGCTATAAAAGAAAATTAAATAAGTTATGGTATATGTAAAACCATTGTAAAAAAAAAGCGAAAGATACCAATGGGCTAATCAAAACCATGACTTAAGACTAAATTGTCCTTTGTCAATATATAAAACAAAATTTTAAACACATAAGATAACGTTATAAAGCGCCTAACTTGATAAAATATCATTGTAGATTGGATACATATGTATTTAGTGTACGAATGTGATATGACAAATGACAAATGTAAACACCTTGCATAAAGATAATATATGCTTTGTGTGTTAATTCATCCAAAATGAAACTTTTGTTTTTATTGTTGTGCATCATTTATTCAAATGGATTTTTATTGGAAGGAAATACAAATGCTGTCACGACAATTAGTGCCCCAATTTATGATAGGCACTATGACATGGTGTTGGACATGTTAATAGATGAAAGACGTGCTCGGCAAAAACAAGACCGGTTAATAGCACAGCTTCAACAGGATCTTATAGCAACAAAACAAGACGTTACACAGAAATATATAGTGTGGAATAAAAACAATGGAACATTAGAAAAACTTTATTTGGAATTAGAAAATAAAACCAAAACTATGGAAATAAACTGTACTTCAATGTTGGCCAGTTTTAATGCACTTGAACATAAATACATTGAACTTAAAAATGACTACACTGTGTTGAAAAGACTTGTCGTAAAAGTTGAGACAAAGAACCTTGCATTAGAAAATAAAACTAACCTGATCGAAAACGAAAACAAAATGCTAACACAGCTTAAGACAATTTCTGATTTAAAATTCATGTATGATCTATGGAACGAGACGAAACATTTAGAGGAAGAACTTTTTAAAACAAATTATAATCTAAAATCAATTGCCAATGACGCTGATGCTAGAAAACAGGACTTTCTAGCTCTTTTCAGTAGACTCAAATCAACAGCTAAAAAACTGGACAATGTATCAGAAAGCTTTCAAGATGAACTTACCGCCACCGTAAATGAATCAAATCACATGTTTGTTGTCTTGTCAAAAAAACAAATCTTATGAAGAGGCTTATATCTGAAAAAGGTAATTTAAATATTAATTAAATTGTAATTATACTCAGAGTATGTATTCTATCAGGCGTGAACTGAATCTCATATTCTACCTATCATTTGATCATTTGTATATCAATATATTGTTATTTTGATAACGAAGACATTAACCTTGATAATTTTTGCCTAGAACTTTGTTTATTACTTTTCATTTAAATCCTATGTCACGTGGATTTAGTAAAAAATATTGTATTTAAGGATCTCTTAAAATATTCCAGTGCCTGAATAATACGAATTCAGGACATAAGTGACGAATTTCTGATTGGATTTTGTATATCAAATGTCCAGTGGCAAATATTTCTTTCATATTTAGCACGAGAACAATTAATAATATAAAAACGTATGTTCTGCAAAATTGGTCGATTTAACCTATTGTAAGAAACGTTTTTATGTTAATCTCATTCTAAATGATTAAAGAATTTAGGATTAAGGTCTGCTTACTTTGAAGTGAGAAAAACTAATAAAACGCTAGTTCCTGGATATATCCCTAACCACAGCGACCATAGCGAGTATGACAATTCTGGAACAATAAATACAGCGGTTGAAATTGACGTAAACGACACGATTGGTGTTTGGAAAGGCAACGTAGGACACTATTATGGTTATTATTCATGTTTCACTATAGTCAAACTATAAAAAGATGAAGTGAATATTACATTATAAGAATATTAAAAAATATACCATTATAATGTTTACTCCATATCTGCTAAATTTTAGTAGGTCTTACTATATATAATTGGAAGTTGAATAAAACAGCGTAATTCACCTGATGAAAATGTTGATTAAAGAAAGGCAAAAGATACCAGAGGAACATTCAAAGTCATAAGTCGAAAACAAACTTACAACGCAATGTCTTAAAAAGGAAAATACCAACAGACAAACAATAGTACACTAAACACAACATAGAAAACTAAAGACTGAGCAACACGAATCCAACAAAAAACTGGGGTGATCTCAGGTGCTTCTGAAGGGTAAGCAGATCCTACCCCACATGTGGCAACCATCGTGCTGCTCATGTTAGTACTACCCCGGTAAATAGTCTAATTCGGTAGGTCACATTAGGGAAAAGGGGACTGGATTGTAGTTACGACACTAGAAACATATCAGTAATCGTCTGTGAAACGGATATTCCATATCGCTCAACCAACTAATGATGGCGTCCGTAAATCTTACGATGGGATGATTTCAACTTCACCACTTGGAACTCTTGGTGTAATAGATTCCTTGTGAGCAGCAACCCTCTATCAAGGAAATCATGATAGGGTATACAAACCCTGGAATATCGTATCAACTCGGCAATATTTACTCCGTATGCAGGCGCTGCTGGAATGTTGCTACATAGAAATAGAAAGTTCACAATTGAGAAGCTGAAATCATCTTTTTTTGTCGTAGAATTTTTTTTTCAACCGACCCTCACTGTCAATTTCTTGATGTATGTCAAGATATGAGGCAGACTTAACTGTATTTGTTGTATCCTTTATCTCAAGTTCGATAGGATAGGTGCGATCAACATAGTCACCAAATTTTGAATTCATCATCTATATAGCGAAAAGTAAAGTTAAAGGATACTGCTAACTTCTTTTCTTTATTCCTGAGAAGTTCCTGTATGATGTCCATGATGTCAGCATCATATAAATAAAGCAACAAGTCGGTTTGGTCCAATGGGAATGCCGATTGTTTGTTGAAAAACACGTCCTCCAAACGCAAAAATTATGTTGTCAATCAAGAAATCAAGCATCTTGATAATGTCAATTTCAGAAAATTTGTTGTTTGAATCAGAGTGATTTTGTTTATAAATTAATATTTATCCTCCCTAAAATAAGAACCTTGTATCTACGTTGGCCATTCTTTTTTATGAAACAAAGCAGGACCAACTGTTTCAATGTGTCTTATAGTTTGGAATAAGGTATATTTGGGTAAAGTGTAGAATTTAAATGTTTAAATACTATTTCAAGATGAAAGAGCCGTGTTTATCCCATTGCCTGGCATAATCCTCGACTGAATCCATCAGTATTCCGAAATTGTGTTTCCAATTAATGGATTTAGGTTCACGATATTTCGGGTCTTTGAATAAATGATATTCCTGAAAATAGAGTAATTGCATATTATTATATGCGACTACATTTAACATTTTTCACCCTACATTGTATCACCGTATTATTTTACCTTACTATGTAAATGTGTACGTTAAAAACAGATATATTTGGTTCAACATTAGACAAATTCAAGACATTATAGACTATTCAGAAAAAATTAACATAGATGGAGCAATCCTGATATTTCAATGGCGTTAGAGGTCATTTTTCGGTGTTCCACAATAGACAGGAGTCTACATACATACAATACATTGTGTGTCATGTTCTCATTGTACTAAAAAAATAGCGAATTAAAAATGGACATGTGGCGTCCTTTTTGCTTTGCAACATATACACTTCCACGTTCTGTAGCAATTAGCAATCTTTGTGCATAACACTAGGTTTATCCCACCATTTTCGTCCGAAAATGCCTGTACCAAGTCAGGAATATATCAGCTGCTTTTCTCTTGTTCCGTTGATTGATAGCGTTTGATTTTGTCAGTTTTTATGGATTTTTCATTTTTTAATTTGTCTTTGAGTTCGGTATTTTTGTTATACTTTTTTTTGTACGGAAAGCAAATAAATTTATTAAATCAATATTGAAATGATTTCCTTATCCTCAACTTAAAAATAAAAAATCATGATGAAATAGTCTTTTCTTCATCAATGAGGGTCTATTTGTGGTGTGCAGAAAAGGGAATATTTGGGAACATTTTAAAGGCTTTCTTAGGTAGTAGTTCGTATTATAATTATTATATTGGCAAAGGATCACAGTAAACATGGACCGTTTTAATGATTATGCATGTTTGTTCTGAAAATGTCTTTTTATACTACAAATGAGTAGCCTTCAGCTCTATGATGTCAGAAAAATCAAGAACATAACCATAAATGCAAAAAAATTAAGTAGGATTGAGCTGTGTTAAAGATTAAAAAAGTCATTTGAATACCCAAAACTAGTGAACTTGTATAAATGTCATTTTTCACGCAATTTTGACAATCAACGTTATTTAAAAAGATGTGTTAATCAAATCATGTTTTATAAAAAAATGTTACGAGATTACATACCTTGCATGATAGATACTGCAAAGTTACTTAAAACATTTGCCGTGACATTATTAGAAATTATCTGAGAAACAGTTGTGTAAACTTTCATAATTTCTTGATTCTTTGGAAACAGGATTCACCAAAAGGTTATACCTAACCCATGTCCTCATCAAAAAGATGAAATTCTTTAAAAACTTAGCAGCCGCCACATTTTGTTTGGTCTATTCATTTCTATATACATCTCTTATACATGTTGTTTTTTGTCATATTGCTCTTTAACTATTTCGGTTTTTGTGCATCCTTGGCTTCCAAATATTCCGCATTGAGCGTTCACGATGAAGGTAAACCTAGAAAAGCGCTTCGGACGCATGAATTTTATAAAGTGTTGTTTTCATTTTTACAGTACTGGGTCAATACCGCTGAAAGTGGACTATCAGTCCCAGATGGTATCATCAACTTAGTAGTCAATACGTCGGTACTGCTACGATTTATAACAAACATTTCTCACATCGTCTGTTTATAAATTCAGAAATTATTAAGAAATTAAGGTTTTAACTTCCTCATGCAAAGTCGACATTAGATGGATTTTGGATTTTGGCATTCAAATATTCGGTTTTAAGCGTTCCTGATGAAGGTCAATCCAGAATAGCGCTTCGGAAGCACAAAATGAATAAAGTGTTGACTGGATTCATTTTTCGAACTTGATAAATACACACACATGCCTTTTTGTACATTATGCATATTTGACATGCCATATAAGATCACAAAAGAACCAAATAGATACCTGTCTAATGTTAAATCCCCGTCTGCGAATATCTTTTAATTAGTTTGTATTTTGTGATGCTCCTTCATTTTATTAGTAAGAAAATAGATTGACAATCATAATGCTTTCATCTACATTACAATTTAAATATTTTAAATATTTGCTTTTTTTATCAATTGAGTGACTGCCATTCATGTTTCTGAAATACTTTCAATATATGGAAAATGTAATTGTTATTGTGGCTTTATTTAATCTATTATTTAACAAGATTTCAAATAGACTCATCATGGATACCAGAATATTTGTACGGCAGACGCGCGTTTCGTTTACAGAAACGCGGAATATTCATCACTGACAATCGAATAAAAAAAAATATTAAGTTTAAAAAAATGCATTCGAACTGTTTGGTCTACAAACATTTCATAATTTAATTTAGGTAACACAGTTTTAATCTTTGAAAAAAATCTACAAGTAGGATCTTTTTGTTCCTGATGAAGGTAAATCCAGAAAAGCGCTTCGGACGCATGAAAATTATAAGGTGGTGTTTTCATTTTTTTTTTCATAGTTTAGTTCAAAGTAACAAAAGGTTTCCAAAATATTTTAATGTTGAGTATCATAGTCATGCCCTTAATATTTTTAGATTATTGTTTTTTATATTTATAAGTATAATTTCTCATCTCTCACTACTATCTTTTATCAGACTGATTGAAGACAAAATTAGCTTGCATTTGCTACAAAGTTGTTTAATATGTTAACTATTACAGACATTTTTGTGTTTTTGTTTTTGTTTTAACTAATCTGTTTTCCTAAATACAACCCGATGGACTTTGAACGTTTTATAGTCCAACGAGAAATTTCCCAAAAGATGTCCGCCATTGTAGATACCTTTACAAAGAGGAGTTTCAGATTAAAGATAAAGGTACAGCGAGTAAAGCTCACGATGATAAAACAGCCCCTTGCAAAGTGCATGTTTGGAAAACGGAAACCCCTAAAATACCGATAAAAACCAAACAGATCAACAATGGTTTTATATTATTATGATTTTTAAGAAAACTTAAATGTTTTCTGTCAAAGGTCGATAGTTTTGACAGGGTTCTACGGATTCTACCACTGATAAAAATGGCCTTCATAATAAACACAAGGTAGTTTAAAGTGACGTCGAATGTTTGAGAGCTCCAAAAACAAGTTTAACCCCGCCACATGCTTTATGTGTCTGTCCCAAGTCAGGAGCCTATAGTTCATTGGTTCATGTCTGTCATATTCGTAAACTGTTTTTTATATGAATTAGGCAGTTCGTTTTCTTGATTGAATTGTTTTACATTTGTCCAAGTCGGGCCTTTTTATAGCCTTTTATACGGTATGGATATTGGTTTTATCCACCTATTTTTTTTTTTTTTTTGCCATGATTTATTCGGTCTCTCTTCAACTTATGAGTTTTGATTTTCCATTTGGTGTTTTCCACCTCAACACCAACAAACAATCAACGAACATGAAAAAGTCCCACTATAGCATATATATATATATATATATATATATATATATATATATAAAAAGTTACCTATCCTCAGCAACTATTGTTAGTGATTTGTCAGAAAGAACGTACTAATTGTTTGTGAAATAATTTGATCATTTGATATTTTAAATTCATGAATAAGTTTTTATGCTGTGCTTATCTTCTTATAGACCTGTTCCTTTATTCATATGGGAGTCTTCATACAGCGGCTTCTAAGAAAGAATGAAAAGAAGCTAGCCTTATTATTGAACTTCACATTCCGTTATAAAGATTGAGTCCTCTCACTAAATAATTCAAAGTTTGGTGACTATGTTGAACGCATCTATCCCATCGAAATGAAGGATAAAACAGATAAATATATATCTAGAAATTGACAATGAGGGTTGGCTGAGAACAAAACTCTACGATTCGCGACACAAAAAATGATTTCAGCTTCCCCATTGCGAACTTTCAATTTATATGTAACAACATCCAAATTTTTCAATGATGTTCATGTGGATAATTTATGACCAATAAAAGTAAAACTGATTGATGAACAATGTATTATAAAACTAATCTCATCGGTAAACAATTGCTGTGTTGACAGTCCTTGTCCGTTACAAGTGACAAGAATAATAGGTATACTAATGTGTATAACTCGTCTGTATTTTTATAGCTGTAAACGTGCAAAGGTTGGGTTTAACAAAACGATGTTGAAAATCAACCTATGTGCAAACCTGACATCTGCAAAAAACGGTTTTAAAATGTTTTTAGATAAAGTTTTTGGTGAATTTTTTCTCCACGTTTTCATTGAATATTATGATATTGCTGAATAATTATACTGCTCTGTTGGTTTACAAAAATCGTAATAATAAACCTTTGTTTTAATTTAAAATGGTCAAATATCTAACGTTATTTATCATACGTTAACACACAATGCCCACAGTAAGATAAATCAACACATGAAGGAAGAAAAGAGAAATAAAATTCTGACATGATATATATTTCATAACTGAAAAAAGTTCAATTAGACAGCAATATACTTTGTTGGCATTAATGAACAAAAAATATCAATAAAGCGCGTTAAGAGTAAAAGTAATCAAATCATGCATGTCATCAGCTGTGCACAGACTGAAATAATGATGATTCTTGAAGAAAATGAGCCCAAGATCGAACCCCAAATGTGATAAATATTCTTGAGAAATAAAATCTATAGGTAGAACAATAGACAGACGTCAGAGAAATAGTTTGAATAAACAGAACATTTGATAATAATTATTTATGTTAAGCGGGAAGTTAAGTTCACAATTCCCTATGAAATATTTAGGATGAATGTATATATAAAAATAAGAAGATGTGGTATGATTGCAAATGAGACATCTCTCCACAAGAGGCCAAATGACACAGAAAATATTATGGGTCACAGTACGGTCTTCAACAATGAACAAAGCCCAAACCGCATAGTCAGCTATACAAGGCCCCGAAATGACAAATGTAAAGCATTTCAACCGAGAAAACTAACGGCCTAATTTATGTACAAAATAACTCATCAGATGGATACAAATTAGAATACTTCTAACAAAAAAAAAACAGAGTTGGCGTGGACGGGTACTTATACATCCACACACCAGAAAGACACTAAGTGCAGATCTGAGAGTACTCCCAGTTACTGACAGCTGTTTCAAAGAGTGGAGAAAAAACTATTTCTCAGCAATTCGAACCCACAAAAAAACAAAAACATTGCTACATTATAATGCTACATATCTGATTTATTACATGTGCCTGTGTATGTTTTCATTGCGGTGATTGCACTGATATAGGTGTACTCGTAGCTAAAAAGATTAAACGTTCATCGGGAAAAAGTACTCCAAAATAAAAATACAACTGTATAACTTTCATTTGTTCGACGCGCTTTTCTTGAGATACATATATCAGGAACGCTTGAAACCCAAAAAGCTAAAGAAAGTACAACATTATAAAACAATAAGACAATAAAAAATAAATGAAATTGATTGCCGCTGTTCTCAGAATGTTAATAAACGAAGCAAAATGATGTCACTTGCTTGTACATAAGATCTCAAATATATCTTCAAATTGATTGTTTTGTAAATCGTTATACATAGTTATTATGTCATGAATCTGCCTTTACTTTTTAACATAATAAACGAACTATTAGAATTATTGTCGAAGGCGTTAGACATATTTGCATGATTTATGGTCACATTGGTTATTTTGTCAACTAACTGTTTCAATAGATAGGGGTGAACACACAGTTACAGGCTTAATGTTATGTCGAACGGTTTCATTGTTTGTATTGCGTTTTTTTTTATCATTTAATCCTAGGTGCGAACTATTCTTGTTGACAGATTATGTGTTTTTTGTCATATATTTTACATTTTTATCTTTGTTTAGAAGAGAAAAAGAAGTCAAAGATATCAAAGGGATACTCAAACTCACAAATAACAGTCTACAAAACACGATATAAAAAACTAAAGACTTGGTACAACGAACACACAAAAAAATCGGGGGGATTCAAGGTACTACGGAAGGGTTGGCAGATACTGCTCCACATGTGGCAACCGTCGTGGTAATCTTGTAAATACGTTGATAAGCGTAATCAAGTGATCATACATCACACAGTAACGAATTGGTAATTGACTCTTATCTAATTACCATAAGACATTTTCAAAATTTATTTTCATATCTATTGTAATGTTTACCTAGGTTATTACCGGCGCTATTATATGTATTGAAATTTACCGTTGAATTTGTAAATATTATTAATTTTACATAACTTGATACACATACGTTCACCAGGAGCATATAGCGTGATCGTGAAGGTACTTTAAACCATTACATTATATATGTATAGCAGGTGCATATACACTATATAGAGGATATTCTTACAAAGGTGAAGTAATAGAACTAGGAAGTTTCCATTTAACAGAAAGAAAGATTGTAGATTTGTAACTTCCCGAAACAATGTTATTATTAGACATATATGTATCATTTTATGTCCTCTATTTTTAAATAGTTTCTTATTAATTGTTTACGTATTTTATATTTTTTTTGTGTCTAACTTTCATTAATGAGCATTACTGGCGACTGAACAAAGTTGAGAAAAGAAAAAAAAGAGACCACAATGAAAACCTGACACATCCCAAAGCTGCCAATACAGTTTTATGAGAATGGATGTGTAATCATTTGTCATATGCAACTTATTTCATGGATCAGATTTATGCTTTTCAATGAAATATTGGAAATTGTACAAAAAGTTTTGGTTTTCCAATGGTATTTAACTATTTAAATATAACGATTAATAAAGGTAATAAGGCCGGGCAAATTTGAAATTTACATAATGATGGTATGTTGTGACATTTGACATACCTTTGAATTAGAAGACGCAGATAATACAGGTCTGCAAGAATGTATCTAATAAAACGTACAGTTTTCAGTCTTCAGACCTATTTATTGTTGAAGATCGTACATTGATCTCTAACTGTTTTTATAGATGCATTTTTCTCGATATCTTGCTCGTTGACGTTAACCGCAGAACTCCTTTTAATATACACAAATGTGTGTATTATATATAAACACATATGTATACGAATGATTGTCGTCAGGGGATAATATTACTTGGTCTTTTTTAAACAAACAATTTCTATATCAGAAATACATAAAACAGACTAAAGTTATTTGTATTGTGATTTTGTTATCAGTACAAAATGAAATAATATAAATAGATCGTTCAAGGTGTTATTGCAATTGGGGCCTTCAAATAGGTTGTTAATATCCAGGGAATTTTTTTTTTATTCATATCAATGTTTAGTTTTAAAATTTTAATGGTTAAATACTATATAGCTATGAAGTAAAAAGGCGAATTGTATACTTAATTTTGAATTTGAAAGTTATCAACAACTTGAACCTATTTGTTGTGAGCCTAATTCATTGTGGTCTATTTGGAAAGGTGCCTATATATATTGCATCATTGTATAAATACGTATAGCATTTTAGATAACAGTGAAATGCGATTTTCCTGAACTTGGTCAGCATTTGTTATTGTAAGTCGATGATTGTCTTATTATAGGAAAATTTTCTATTTCGGTCATTTTGCATCCGATATCAAAGCAAGTGTGTGATTCAAAGAGTAAGTACGTTATTTAATTATTATTCAATTGTTTTCGTGTGTATTTTACATTTATGATTTTACTTCTGTTATGTCTTTTTATATTTCTTTCTTGCACTTGTCAGTTATCGTCCATTTTGATATTTTTTAACATTTTTACTGATTTTTACATCCCTGGCTTTCAAATATTTTGGTTTAGGTGTTCCTGATGTTGGTAAATTCAGAAAAGCGCGGCCTTGGACGAACGAAACTCACAAACTGCTATTTTTGTTGGGTACCAATAAAGACAATATTCAAAGATATCGATCCTTTGTTCAATTAATAATCTCTAAGAATAAATTGATCAAAGGATCGATAAGTCTACATGGAATGTATTTGAGTTCACAGGCTCTAAAATCAACATCGCCGTATAAAATATAATGTGATATCTTGCATTTTCAGGGATTCCCGGTCCTAAACCAACCAATTATTTTCATCCAGGATCAGTGATTAAACATTCTTGAATGAAATAGAAACTCATTGAATAATAAAATCAGTGTTGTGAGACTATATGTTTTCCTCTACACATGTAATTTATTTTTTATGTATTCGTCGTTGGTTTACTGTATTGTTAGCGTTAATCCACAATCTATGATTATATGCGTATAGAAATGCACGCGCTATACACGTTCAAATGACTTCATTGCAATTTTCAATATCCATACATACCGACTGCTATATATACCTTGAATTTAGATCACAGGGATTTTGTTTATTATGTCAATTGTTTCTTTTTTCTTTCAATTGATTCCTTGTATACTTCTTTTTTATGTTCATATATGCTCAAACTGTTTTGTCATGCTGTTCCCCGAAAGCGAAAACAAACAAAACATTTCCCAATCTAAGAACACAATTTTATTTTATTCTCGGCAAATCGACCTTTCAAAACGATTGTCATTCTCCTTCATCGGATCAAAGCTCAAACACATCAAACGAATGAAAAACAGCGCTATGCACATTTTCATTAAAAAATCAGTGTAGGTTCAAAACTGTATAGTATGACCTTAAGTCTGAACCCAAACAAATCAGTCACTTCGAATCTGAATGTAAAATTGTGGTTTATTCGAAACAAATAGTGGACTCCAGAAAAAAACTTACTAAAGTAAAGAAAGGGTTAACCACATCATGTTAACAGTGTCCTCAATGGAATGTGCCTTCGTGTTCTTGTTTTACCGTAACTTCCATTTCGCAACACCGAATGACAATAGTAAATTCAGTTTGGTAGGTTTTAAAAAAAAATCTTTTTACATTGATTATTCCCTTTTTTATAACATGCACTATTACAGAACACAATTTGATAAGACTGTCGTACAAGTGAGAGGTTTAGCGCTATAAAACCAGGTTCAATCCACCATTTTCTACATTTGAAAATGCCTGTACCAAGTCAGGAATATGACAGTTGTTGTCCATTCGTTTGATGTGTTTTGTCATTTGATTTTGCCATGTGATTAGGGACTTTCCGATTGAATTTTCCTCGGAGTTCAGTATTTTTGTGATTTTACTTTTTGCACACATATTTACATAAAAATGATAATACAATTTAAAAAAAATTGGGTGTTTTGTCTGAACGGTCGGTGGTGTTCCAAGATTTTTGACAATAGTATCATACTGGCACACTAAACCGGATCTTAACCTGATTGGAAAAATTTCAACGTTATTTTTTATCTTTGGTCTGGTTTTGTCCAAAACCGTCTTAACATATCTTAATCGAACGCTAGAACCTTCCGTCTTGTTTATTTTGACATGACTGATCAGACTGAATATCATCGATCGGAACAGCGTCTGAAAGTCTGAAAGTGTCTTAACGTTGTTTTTTTTGCGGTAAATTCAGTCGATTAAGACTTGATCAGACCAAAATGACCGTTTCAGACTGAAATCTGGCTACTAGTGGTTGTATTAGGTTTGCATGAGTAAGGATTTTTGTTCTTGCAAACATCTTATTGTACGAGGCTTCAGGCGGATCCAATGTCATCAATAGTTTTCAGACAGTCATCTAAAGTCTACAGTCTAATCCATTTGATACACACTGATATGGACAAAACTTATTGCTAAGGCATTTATGGAAATATTTCCAGTTGAAACCGCTCATCTGTTTTAGCTCCTTAAAGGCTAAGGATTTTTGTTTTACTTTTGTTTGTCGTACATACGAAAATCGAGATCTACACCGTCGCAAATTTGATCTGGAGGTCATGTTCAGTGTATTGCAGTTAACACAAATCTTGTAACTTTTGAGTTTATCATTCACAAAAAATATTTCAAGCATCCAGGTTTCGTTTTATGACTTTGATACCGCTGGCTGATTTGTAAATTTGACCTTGATGGCACGGCAAAGTTGAACTGTGTTGAACCTCCGTTAAAAAATTTGAGCAATTGAAAAATAAAAAGATTCAGAATTTCTTTTCATGTATCTGAGGCGGTTAAAGTGACAATTAAGTTTGTGAAAACGATAATCAAGTTTAGTTATTAATTGTTAGTATACATGTTACTAACAATTAATATACATGTATATGAATGACAAATGATTATCACCTGTTCATGTCGGATTAGAATCAATGTAGTTTATTCCGGTTCAAAATGTACTATCAAAAAAAGAATACACATTTTTAAACCATTTTTAAACATAACATACGTAATATTTAATTTTATCTATTTATGAGGTTTTCATTTAGTAGGACACATTAGTACTGCAACTGACCTCGAAAAAGACGCTTAGTTAACGAGTTTAATGTTCCGGAATAACACACGGCCGCAAATTGTTTTAAATGATAGAATAATATCTATATTTTATTTTCCGTCTAGTCGTAAAAAGTTTCTATGGTCACATTTTTGTATTTAAGTCCTTTAATGGGGTACCCCTCAATTTACGGTTTTGGGTAGTCACTTTAAAATCCCAAAACTAAATGTTTTTGTTAAATTTTCCGCCACTTTCGTAAAAATTTTCGATGCACATATCATCTAGGATCATTTGAATGATGAAGCCATAAATATAATACCATCCCCGAGTAAAACTTTCAAACTTAAAGTTGACTGTTTTCAGATGGAAATTTAACGCGTTTTTCTTTGAAAACGAGAAAACATATGATTCAAAAACAGTATTTGACATTTGAGAGGACAAAATGTATTATTGCAATACTGCATGCAAATTTTGTTGGGCAAATTCCAAACAATTTTGTCAAAAACTCAAAAATAAAAACATCATTTGTACCTTTTTAATTACGGAAATTTCCTATCCGTCAATCAGCTCCACCATTTATTTTTTCCTTAACAATGAATTTGATAGTTTCGATGAAATTATGTACATTTTCTAGGATAAGTTAATTTATTTTTGAGAGATTTGAATATATATAGTAGTTCTTTCGTGTATTTTATGTTAATAAGTTATATTTTAGTTAATAAAATTTTGACTTTTTAATAAAAGTTAACCAAATCCTTCGGATAAGTTGTTTTCCCGGATAATGACTAGTTGATATTGTGTGGGAAAAATACATTGTATGTCAATGTTCAACCTCAAAGCAATAAATATGCATGCAAGCGGTTCGGGGGAAAGTACTATTGAAGTTTTGCAGAGATTTGGTGTGTAACAAGGTAATGATACAACCAACTTCTTTTGATATTCTGCTTTTCTTGGGCGAAAGAGTTGTGAATCATCAGTGATGTTATAAGACTTACACCAGAAGGCAAAATTGTAGCTACTTTTAATTAGAAACAACAGAAAGCCATATATGTGATCAAACTGATGCACATGTATCCTCACAACCTGACACTTTTATTCGATCTCGCGCTCAGTTTCCTCCTTGTAGTTAAAAATTACAGAAAACTACACAAAACTGAGTCGTCTGAACGTGTTGACGGTCATTTGAGGTGTGCTTGTGTGAGTAATCATTTATCCATGCATGGCATGGTAAAGATAATCGCGAGTACAAATTTATTTTCAAATTCAGTCTACCTTTCAGCATGCATCACCAAGTACTTATTGAAGTCAACACATGTGTAATCAGGTAAAACAGTTACTAAAAATTAGAATTTGAAATTGGTTGTAAGTAATGGTCTGTTCTTTCATAAAAAGGCCTTTCTCATGTAGCACATCCTCGAAATATACCGATCACTTTCACCCAAGATTGTCTCTGATGCTTACCAAACTGCAAAACTCCAGAACTAACTAACTAGATATAATGGCACCTTGCAATTCAGACACAGCAAGGCCAATGGATATCAAATATAGAGTTTAGCTCTGAATTCAATGTAGGGGATGCCATATCTGTTGCAGGAAAATTGAAGTCTATGTTAAGACTTTCAGAATTACACCAAGGTCTGTCTGAAGATATCAAGGATACATAAAAAGAAGAACAATTACTTCACTGTGCCGCCAGCGCTCTTATGAGCTCGTTGGATGTTTCTATGGAAAAGATGCCTGTATCGCTTTTGTAGTTCATTTGTTAGTTAATTGATAAAAAATCACACAAAGGCGCTTCTGAACCGTATTTTGTCCCTAAAGATAACAAAAAATCGTAAATGTATGGCTATTAGAAAATAAATCGTTTCTGTATCAACATTCGCCCCACTACATTTGGGATTGACCGTGCAGTTATATCATAAATATGGGAATATGGGTCACGAATATTGATAGAAACTTTGTACTCACATGTCTTTTGTGTTTCCTATGCAGAGGTAAGACTATACCTGACAAGCATTGCCATGCACGAGTTTGGCCGAATCAAGACGGTATTTTCGCTCCAGATAGCATTGTTGCAAAACACCAAGGGGGATGTTTGATACAAAAAGGTGCTGACAATATAGTCACCAACACGGAGACAATTGATAGTAAGGAACGTTTCATTCCATGGCACGAGCAGACTTTCAGGTTTCTCGCTGCATTGAGGACCCACTGGTAGCCTTCGGCTGTTGTCTGCTCTATGGTCGGGTTGTTGTCTCTTTCGGACACATTCCCTATTTCCATTCTCAATTTTATTATCAATCCGCAATTGAATCCAGAATGCGTCAGATGAAAGTGAAGAGAGGTCAAGATAACACTTTTCAATTGACTGACAGTGCATCATCGTTGGCGGCTGTTTCATTATACCAAAGGTAATAGAGGTCCTGTTCGTGTTCCGAATTCTTTCAAAAATTCGACCGGGAAGACAAAAATGGATAAACCCCATCATTTGTCATGTGACAAATGTCATCAGATTACTTACAGGATTATCTTTGTACCTGCTAAGGCAAATCTTTGTGCTCAAAAGCTGTGTTTGCTTTCAACAAACTCTGTTGTAAATATAATACGCATGCTGAATCCGCATATGATGACGAATTGATTGATTAACATCCCTGTTTAATAGGGATGTCAACGAGTACTCGAGTACTCGAGTATCGCTCGGTAGTACCGAGTATCGAATACCAAAATGATACTCGACTAATCGGTTTTTGTTAGAATGGTGCACATTGCCATCTATTATGAAAAAAAAGATTATTAAGAGAAATTAATTAAAATCAAAATACGTTCAAAATGTTTGTTCTTAATTGTCAATTAGAGTTCCTCCTGGCAAAGGTAGGCTATAAACAAGAGAACATTGCCATGGCTTACGCTGATGACTAATCGTGTTAAAGTCATTCCATTACCTCAAATATTTTCAGCAGGACTGTTAGTTACGTTACAAAGTTGAGAAACGATTCGTCCAAGAAAAAGTTGATAAGATAATATTTCTAAAGAAATTATAAAATCTTTGCACCCTCTGTCGACCCTCCGAAAAGCGAAATAGTATTTAATGAAACTAAGGCTATTGTATTTCGCTTTTATAAGACAAGTTATATAAGGGTCATGACTGATTTTAAATTACAACATTAGCAAATTGACATTACATTGTATTATTTTCCATCACTTCTCTAAAAAATTGATGAGTCTACACTTTTTTGCACAGATAATCCCACTAAGACAATGTTCATGCACCAAACTGACTTTGTTTTACACTCAAACAAACGCTTACTCAATGCAAGTCACACATATGATTTTTTTTTAAACCTCGCATTCGCCTCGGTTGACTATGGTATTTTTTTGTGTTATAACTGATCTGTCCAGACTTTGCAAATACACAATATGTACTTATCTATAACTAGATACTAATTTTCACAAAATACACAACCTTTTAGATACAAAATTAAAAACACTGTTTCAGTGCTTGAATTTTGTTTTTTTCAAAGATCGAAAAATATTGAAATAGTTTGATAAACTGGTGTTTTATAGTTTAGAAAATAATTTTGTAATATACTGAAGTGAAAAAGTATAAACAATATGAAAGTTTATGGATGTGAAAAGGTCAAGGCCACCTCTTCTTTTGCTATGTCATAAATGGCAAAAAATCAGAAGGTTCCAAATCAACGCCATTTTGTAATGGCAGCTTTTCATATAAGTAGTCAAATTTGTCGTTTTATCATCGTTTGTAGTATATGCTTATGATTGAACCGTTTTTGTAGCATTCCATTGACTATATATCAGAAAATTTCTCCTTTTTGTCCTTGTAGTTGAAATATTGATATTTTTAGGTCTGACCTTTGACCTCAATTTTACAAAAATGTGACCACTCTGGATTTTTACGACCAAACTTTTCTTATTGTACACGTTTTCCTCTTTCCATCGATATATGATTTAGGTGTGTGTTCTTCCGGAACATTAAAGTTTAAAAAAATGAACTCTGGTTGCAGTACTAATATAGAAATGATTGTCTCTCATTAAGAAAAAGTGCCTAATTTTTTCAATATGTTAACTTTTTTGTGCATGTACATTAATGATTATTCCAGAATACACTTAGTCATCTATCATTTTTTCTTTTTTAAAAACTTATATGAAAGCCAAACTGTCACTGCCTTATCAATTTATAATTGGGTGTTTTATTGTTTACCCTTTAATGTAAATGTGTTTGTGTAAATAGATATTGTCTATTGTACATTATCATGCACCGGTACATACAGTGCTATTTTTTTTTAAATCAAACTGACCATCTAAATAAATGTATTTGTTGTTCGTTGGTTGCAAATATTATAAGGCTGATTTAATTTGGATAATGCATAGTTTTGTTATTTGAGCCTTTATGTGCATAAACCATGTGTATTTTCCTCCAAACTCATTTAATTTCAATAAATGTCCGGGAATTTTCATTACTTCAATGTCGGATAATCTGAAAACATATATGACATTTTCTGGTGCGGAAGTTTATCCAATCATTGTGTATTCAAGATTAATAAAAGGGTACATGCTATCTTGATATTGTTTGCTATGGATATGACGCAAGCTCGGTTAACCGTGTCACAAGTTTCCATTTTACTATAAGTGATCGCCAAAAAATTAAAAGTATCATGTTTGTCACGATATATATAAAATTTTAGTATAAAATCATACAGAAGTTTTTTCGCCTCGCTTCGCCAGGCGCTATATATTCAATTATTGGGAATTACGCCCCCTTTCAAAAATCCTGGATCCGCCCCTGACTATTATCACGTACACATATTCACAAATAATGTGATGTCAGACTTGATGACATGTAACTGTAAATAATATTGATCTAATTTGTAAAAGAATATACTGTTTACAAATTCAACACCTACATTTCTTGCTATTAAAATTAATTAATAGCAGAAAGTACAACATAAGTATAAAAAAATTGTATTATTTTACAGGTTAATATCATATTAACCATTTTAATGGGGATTGTCGTAATGAAATGCTTTCTAGTGGTTCTTGGTATATCAAGATTAAATATACTTGGTAAGTTTGTTCTGTGACTATTGTGTATGAATTGTTATTATTTGATAGTTCCATAGTTTATTTTAAATAAATTAAATGTCCATGAAGTGCAGACTCATTCCTGCTATATATATTTCAAATACTGAAAGTGAACAATAATCCTATCTTATGATGACAACATCATTCAACCCGAAGCGCTTTGAAAGCACCAGATTTACAAAGTTTTATCTTAAATCATAATCAGAAACATTAGACTATATATATATTTGGCATTGAACATACAACTATGTGCTTTAAAATTGAAACGCGGTGGTTCATTAAAGATACAATGATTCCATTCCAGTGGACGAAATTCAAAACTAAATGTCAAATAAGCAGGGCTAACATAATTTGCTGACTGACCAAACAAAACATGTATAAATATTTATTGCTTGATAACGATTATGTTAAAAGAAAATATGCATCGGAAACTAAATCTAGTAACAATTTTGAAAACTGCTGAGACACCTGTACGTTATTCTTGAAGTAGACTACACTAGTTTTAATATTACACAAATATCTATAAATATGTTTTCGCCATAAACAACAACAGTCGAGGCAAATAGGAAATACCATAATATTATGAAATTTCATAATTTTTTGATATATTGGATCAAAGTGGAGTTGTCTTTCTTAGACGCCTAGTGTCAAAATGGACATGGGAGATAACAACTTTTGTCTTAAACGACGTCGAAAGGAAGACAACTCATTATTATAAAAAGTTAACATTTAAAATATAAATTTGTATAACAATTTAGGAATTTATTAAATTGTGTTCGAACTATTGGTTTTATTATACACAAGGAGTAACTCTAGATAAATCAAACTTGACTAAAGATTATTTAAAATCTGGTGTAATGCACTAGAAAGAATCATTATATTTATTACTATTTTATCAGTCTCCGACATAGCAAATCATGCATTTGGAGGTCAATTGCGAATTTATTTACAGTTTATTTATTATGTAAACAAATTAAAGACCGTAAAATCATGCGAAATCACAGAAAAATATTTCTAAAAAAAACACTGTAAAATATGTTTGAAAATCTAACAACGGGAGATAAACAAACAATCGAATCCCTTACAAAAACTGATAACTATGACAATAATTATTACGTTCTGTCAATAGCCTGTGTACAAATAAGCATAGACATTTATGCGATTGATGCGGATCTGACATTACAACATTAAGAATCTACAAAGCTGAAATGTAATTCTTTGCATCATAGCAAATTATTAATGTCCAAATGATGGACATTGGCTATCTGATAAAGAAAATAAATTCACTAAAAGCTTAAAAACAAACAGCAAAATGTCCATAATATGTTATATATACGTAGAATTCTGAGTTGAGGTGAATTAATTGTAACAAAGAATATTTATACCTTTAATCTTTTTTAATTGAACATGCTCATGGAGATAAAACACATTTGGCAAATAACCTATTGTTATTTGGAAAGAAACTACTCAGCATAAATTGATCGATGACAATTTGTTCACCATGGTTCCAGTTGAATGTCAAACTATTTGTACATTTAAATGCGTATTATGTGCATATTTCTACGTACATTTGTCAGATATTTCTATATGAAAGAAGTGATTGTATACAAATGCTTAAGTTAAAGCAAGATAAAACTGAAAAGTATTGATTCAAAACAGTTACATCAGTTAAAAACAGAGCATAAGTAAGGTCATAAAGTCTCCTCACGGCAATCCCACCTCAGGATATCACGTATTGATGACTTCTGACCATGCAAAATAAATTATCTTAGTCAAAGTGATATTTCAAGCTAATTAAAATTAAAAAAAAATCAGAACAAGATCTGAGATAATCAGTACTGTTATTGTAGTGGGGTGGGTGGCTAGGGAGTCTTTTTCTGTCGATTACGAGTAGAGCATGGCATCATTTGGATCAGATACTTTGGTAACGAGTATATTAAATTAAAATGATTTTCATATTTTGATTTCATTCATTAGAATTTAAGTTAGAGAATTTAATAATTCGCAGTCATTTAAGATAAAAATAAAAAAAACACAATATTAAAAAAGTGTTCCAACAAGAAGGAAAAAAAAAAGACGAATGCGTATGAACAAGGGACCCATATCTTATTCGTTCTTCATATGCATATTTGTGGTTCTGCAACACAATGGAGTAAACATTTGAAGGCGTTAAATACATTACTAAGTAACCTTTGCAGAAATAGTCACATGATAAGAATCATATTACAATTTATAATGTGAAATGTAAATAATTTGGAATACAATTTTCTTCGTTCACATCTGTGTTTGTTGGTAATCTTATCTAAGGGCACCTGCTGGGAGAGATGTACTTCCTGATAATTTAACAAAATATATAAATAACCAGTGACACAGTTCCAGGCTTACTGCTAGTGCAGTTTTATAGAATAGTATAATAATCTACATTGGAAAAGATTGATAGAAATTAGATTTGAAGGTATACATGAATTGCATAACATGACTCTTAGGGTTTTATTTGAAATGTAAATACCGTGCATTTTTCAAAGTAATAATTTGTCCACACACAATGTTTATAAGTTTTTATACAGTTTGCAGATTCAGATTAAATAAAACAAAAAAGTATCGCCACTAGAATAACATAAAATATTCAAATACACGTATACGGCATAGCTATAGTGAATAAATTAATAATAATAATTGATCAATGAAATCATAGAATGATTTGAAGATAAAATATTAATTCGACTGCAGACCAACAAATCAAACAACACAATACAAAATAACGTAAAATAGAGTTTTAACACCATCCAATAAGAAGTTTCAATAGATTTAGAAAGATTAGATAATTGCTCATCTAAATATTTCCAGCTGAAGATTAAAAACATAATATAGTTACTACTCAGTATCCCGATCTGAAGTTGAATGCAAAAAAAAAACCATACGTGTCAAGTAAGACGTATCAAAACACTGTTACTACATGTCTGAACTTAATCTCATTTATAATCTTATTTATTACATATGTAGTTACTAATGAATTTGTCAATGAAGGAAAACGTGTTCCTAATCATTTAACTATTTAACAAACTTTACCATCTCTCTCATGCCTATGTTCTTCTGGAATTTTTGTTAAACCTATTGACAATAAACAAACAAAGGCGCCATTTCCTTTAAACGTTTCTTAAGCTGCCTAAATTTAACTATTTTCCATCCATGTACTACATATGTGTTCATACACTTTGACCGTATATGTATAAAACTCATACAGTCATTCATGATTTGGCTGATACAGTTTATTTTGACTGATTTCGATTTACGATATGAAAATAAGAAGATATGGTTTAAAACAGATGCCAAATGACGTAGAAGTTACAACTATAGGTTACCGTAAGGCCTTCAACAATGAGCAAAACCAATAGTGCATAGTAAGTTACACATTGCCCCGAAACGACAAATATAAAACAGTTCAAACGAGAAAACTAACGGCCTTAAGTTGGGGTCACACATTCACGATTTTTACTGCCGTCCTTGACAGAACCATTCCCGATTAAGATTTGTCAAACGTCTGATCAAGATTCTGTGAATCGGGGCTGGAAATTGAAACTTTAATTAAAATTTGTAAAAACATATATTGAATCATAACAATCAGATATTGTTCAGAAAGCGTCCAAGTTCGGCCGTTTCCAGCCGAATTTGTCCCGATTATACGGTTTTAAATCAGTATTAATCCGATTTGTATCTCTCACATGGTAAAGAACGATATAATATGTCCCGACAGCATCCCGATTATACCGAATGTGATCCGACAGAGTTCAGAGAGTGACCAGACAGTGAACCGACGCTGACGGAAGATATATATCCGTGGGTATTATTGCCAAATTTCGTATTAATAACGGGACTGATCCGCAACGGTTTTGGCAAAGACTGTTCGCATTAGGCAAGATCTTATTGCAATCTGGACTCAATCGGCAAAAAACAGCAATGACACATTTCTCCAGATCATGTCCGTTCAACAGGACACCGTCCAGAAAACACAGAACATAATAACGATTGTTACGATTTCGATCCGATACAGCAGAAACTGTCACGACATAGTTACGATTGTAATCCGGTTATAGATAATATCAGTTGAGTCTTCCTGAATGTTACGGAACTCACCTAACTGTCGGGTGTTTAGCTAACCTCTGCGGACCTACATATTAATTCGTGACCTTCGCATGCTATTCATGTAATGTTTGCAATAATTCACTAATCCATCATTTCAATAAGCGGATCTGTGTTTAGTATATATAATTTAAAAGTATGTGATATGTCTTGTCTAGTCTTGTCTTGTCTTTCAGTCAATTACGATTTTTAATGCCGTCCTTAACAGGACCATTCCCGATTAAAATTTGTCAAAAGTCTGATCAAAATCCTCTGAATCGTGGATGGAAATTCTAAACTTAAATTAAAATTTGTAAAAAAAAAATATATTTAAACACGACAACAATCAGATATTATTCAGGAAGCGTCGATATTCAACCGTTTCCAAGCGAATTTGTCCCGACAATCCCGTTCTAATCCGATTTTTATTATTCGCATGGTAGAAAAGGACCGAATCTGTCCCGACAGCGTCCCGATTCTACCAAATGTTATCCGACAGAGATCAGACAGAATTTCGTATTAAGGTAGATCATAGGTATATATTTCCTGAGATAGAATTTTCTTATACTTTGCGACAATGAAGATTTAACTATGCTTTTTTCAAAAATATAATAAAAAATATGGGTCACCGTGCTATTTTCTAAGCTACGAGTCGTTGAAAATTGCCTAAATTTGGTTAGCTTGTTCATGAAAAAACACATTTGTGCGCATAAAAAAAAATCTATGAGATAAAATTTTTAAATAAATTGTGAGAAGATAGGTTTTATAATATGTTTTAAGAAAATAAAAAGAAAAAATGGTGTCACCGAACTTGTTTTCTTGCTACAAGTAAAAATTAAAAATTTCCCTATCAGTCCAGTATATATTTTTTACTAAAAGAGTTATCTTCCCTGAAATGGCTTATTTCAAAAAAATGATTCAAAAAACACAAAATTTGATATTTGTTTAATTTTTTTTGACTTATACAATAAATCACCAATTTTTTTTTACGTAAATAAACAGCCTAACCAATAAATTGTAAATCTGTCTCCAAATTTGCAGATTTAGGCAAATAACTAGACCGATTTTGTACTGGGATTGTACAATCCAAGATGGCGGTATACCATGAATCTACCTTAAGGGCATACGATACAATTACAGGGGAGGTAATGACATTGCTATCGTAAACTTTTATTTTCGCGACGTCAAACTGTGACATATCGGGAAAAGATGCAGTTTTCTGATTTAACTTGAAAACGAGTTCATTGACCCCTCTTTTAAAAATGGCATTTGGTTTAATTACGTATGAAGATTATTTGTATCAATTTTCATAAAAAAAGTCAACAATGCAATTTTTTTTTAAATTGGATAAAAATACAGCAAAAATTTCATAAACAACTATATCTGTCATAATTCAGCATCGGCCATAGTTCAATAGAAACCCTTCAAAACAATACACGAATAAAAATGTTTGTACAATAGATACCCTATGAAAATAGAAAGATGCGAGAAAATATATATGTGATAAAAACAATGTTGATGTGCCAATGAAATCGTTACGTTCCAATCTTCATTTATTTTTCTACTTGATGTGTACGCTACAGCAATACTAGATTGATAGTTGGTGGTTTTACCTTCAGTGGCAAATATGCATGTACAAGATACGAAATGCTGAATATGTTGTTTTTACAAAGTAGGAGCTGATCTGTATGAATGTTATGAATTAGAGACTGCCACTGTAGCACTAGGGTATGGATAGGGCAAAAGCACTAGGGTATGGATAGGGCAAAAACTCACCAGCATGTAAACCAACCCATCAAGGGCCCTTACTCGTGCACCATCCGATTTAACGTACACGTTCCGATCGTACGTGGCTGCGTATCTATCCATCCCACACGGTTTTAATACCAGAACGTAAGACGTCCAGAAGACTTAGTTCAGAAAATAATGTAAACAAAATCGATTGCTATTCAGGAATAATTAACATTTAATTGGAAATTTAAGACACTTTGCTGTTTCAAACACGAAGTTAATTCCGATTAATTGAAAAATAAAATGCATCTCGAAAATTTAATCAAAGAAAAAGTAATTCACGACCACTGCTAATTTGGGACAGGCATAATACGAAATATAGCATTGTTAATCATATTCGAACGCTTCATCCTCCCTCAACCAGTGACAGTCGTGTTGTTACAGTAATGTTACAGTAATGTAATAACACAATACTCTTTTCATGTTTTTAGTTTTAAAATAAATTATATTCTATAATCTACTATACAGTATGGGTTGTCCTCAATTTTGAAGGCCGTGTTATTGACTATAATTGCATACACTCACTTCAGATGTCTCATAGGCAGTCATACCACACATCCTTATTTTTAAATAACGAATGGCCTTGTTTCAAGCTAGTCGGAGGTTTCTTGAATACATGTAATGTTTAATAAAATGAGGGTAACTAATCAAGTCACTGACATTTTCATTTCGATAACATTTTCGTTTGGTCAAAAGGCTATAAATTGCAAAATCGTCCTACTTTTTGTTCACTTACGGACAAAAAACACAGTTTTTAAGAACCTTGACAGTTATTTTGCGTCCAACTTATATCGGACATAGATAAATTAAATTTATTAAAAGTACAAAACTTTATTTCGACGTTACAATTTGAAAATTGTGTGTATTTGTCAAGAGATGCAAAATGTCACCTTGCCTTTTTCAGATGATTTCATCTTCTGATAGTTACAGTTGTGTAGCTAGATGTCATCACAGGCAAATGTCTCTGCAATTGTTTACTTATATACCTTACTAAAATACATACGTATATAGGTTAAAATGGTTTAAACAAGTGCTTTAGATGTCCCGTATTTCCTTTAGATTTCTTATATTCATTCAGTCAACTGGATTTTAGAAATATTTGTGTCTATTTTTGTTTTAATTTGACGAAATATTTAGGTTGCAGGAGAAATATAATGGCCAGCTTTGCATGAATACCCCCCCCCCCCCACCCACCAAACCTCAACCCCAAAAAAGGAACGTTTAGTTCGTTTAGTTAACAAAAGAGACACACATTTATGTTCCTTAATGTATGATTGATTGTTGGTTGCTTAACGTCCAGTGGCAAATATTGCATGCATATTTAGAACGACATAATTAGTTACATTTGTTAACAATTATATACAAATAATTATAAGGCTACAGCACCTGATGAGGATGAACGGCCTTGGTCGACAGTTTTGACCTAAATTGAGATCCGAAACACTTGAGTGGGAAAGACACTGACATATAGTCAATCAAAATATTATAGCAAAATAGAAAATTATATTTAATATCTGTGACATATAATTAAAAACTTGGCGCGCTCTATGTAAAATGTTGCTTGGATTGGTAATGGACACGTCTTTTATTATAAAAACTAATATGAGATCAAAATCTATAAACGTGTTAAACAAAACTAAATCGATAATACTATTGATATTGTAATCAAGTGGAAATGCAAACAAATCATTGTAGTTTCTTATCTATTAACTGTATAGTTCATCTTATTTTTTTGCTCCTTTGTCATTCTTTTTTTCATTGGGTTATTGTCTTGTTAATGCATGCGCCATTGTCTTTTTATTTATAGGCTTAGTCTGTCGTTTATGACATTTTTTTTTTAAAGATTTGCTGGAAACTAATGTAAAAAAAAATTAATAAAAAAAGCATTCGTAGTACATTTTTTAACACATGAAAAGTAAATGATCAGTCTTTCTGCCCATCCCCCACCCACCCAAAATAATATCAAATGGTCGTCCCCTCACTGTGAGTGTTCCAATTTGAAAAGTATGATTTAACAATTACAAGGAAACACAAAATTAATTTTAAAGATAATATGTGCACAGCAGCTATGATATTGTTAAATTACACGAATGAATTTGTACCAAAACATTACAAAATATCTACTTTAAATTGATTAGTAAATAAAAAAAATAAATCATTAGTTGTACTTCAAGTTGTTCTACTGAATAGATCCCGCCAGAATTTCTACATCAAGGATAGGCTTGGCATTTGATATCTTTGTGGTTAGAAAAACCCCATGCATACGTTTACAATAGGTTTGACTTGATTAATTTGATGTAATCAAGATAAACTGCTGACTTTGATATTCTCACACTATATGTACTTGTGTTACTTTGAAGAACAAAAAATATATGTATTTTGCAGTCGCATTTGATTTATTAATTTTAAGAAATCACAATGAAAAATACAACGAATCCTCTGCAAAAGTGATGGATTGATTATTGATACAATAAAAAAAAAGAAATTATACAAGAAGAATGATGCACACATATTTTGAATGATATAACACCTCCCCTTTTTTTTTCTTTCTTTCTCTCTCTCTCTTGCGCTTAAAAAGATAAATTACATTTAAAAAGTTGAGTTTATGACAGAAAACAGTTTTGAAAAGTATACTTATGTATATATATATATATAATTAACTTTAAAATAAAATGTTTGAAACTATGATCGTTTGCAAACTGTTCATTTATTTCGTTACTTTTAAAATCACTCTAAGACATTAGCCCGGATTTACTAATATATTTCTACAATTTTATCTCAGCATGTTATCAGTAATCTGTTATAGATAAATTATGTGGTCACACTTTCTCAATGGTTCACTAATTATAACCAGATGTTGACTTAGTAATCTAAATGTTCAACTGTCTTTATCATAAAAAGTTTTGTATAAATTAATATGTCTCTGTCATTCCTACTTGATTCACTGTATTTTCAGATCTTTCTGAAAACAAATATCAAAACTTTTATAAATTTTATTTTTATCATAAGAAAAAAATATAAAATTAATAATAAAAATATGAAATTAATAATAAAAATATGAATATTTTAATTAGTTTATTACGATATTATGGACATCTTCCCCTGAATTTATATGAAAGAATTTTGTTCCTCAACTTTAGTTTTTTATACGACCGCAAAAAAATTTTGTGGTCGCATATTGGTATGACGTTGGCGTCGTCGTCGTCCGGCGTCGTCGTCGTCGTCCGAAGACACATTGGTTTTCGCACTCTAACTTTAGTTTAAGTGAATGGATCTCTATGAAATTTTACAATAAGGTTTAATACTACAAAAGGAAGGTTGGGATTGATTTTGGGGGTTATGGTACCAACAGTTAAGGAATTAGGGGCCAAAAAGGGGCCAAAAATAAGCATTTTTGTAACTTCCAGACATAACTTGTGTGTTAGTGTATGGATCTCTCTGACATTGTACCACAAGGTTCCATATCACAAAGGGAATGCTTGGATTGATTTTGGGGGTAATTGCCTCAAAATTTTAGGAATTAGGGGCTAAAAAAGGGGCAAAAAACAAGCATTTTTCTAGTTTCATGACAATAATGTGTGTGTAAGTCTATGGATCTTTCTGAAATTATACTACAAGGTTTCATATCACAAAGGGCAAGATGGAATTGAGTTTGGGGGTAATTGCCCAAAACGTTTAGGAATTAGGGGCCAAAAAGGGGCCAAAAATAAGCATTTTTCTAGTTTCCAGACAATAACTTGTGTTCAAGTGTATGGATTTCTCTGAAATTGTACTGCAAGGTTCCATATCAGAAAGGGAATGTTTGGATTGATTTTGGGGGTAATTGCCTCAAAATTTTAGGAATTTGGGGCCAAAAAAGGGGCAAAAAACAAGCATTTTTCTAGTTTCATGACAATAACTTGTGTGTAAGTCTAAGGATCTTTCTGAAATTGTACTACAAGGTTCCATATCACAAAGGAAAAGCTGGAATTGAGTTTGGGGTAATTGCCCAAAACGTTTAAGAATAAGGGGCCAAAAAGGGGCCAAAAATAAGCATTTTTCTAGTTTCCAGACAATAACTTGTGTTCAAGTGTATGGATCTCTCTGAAATTATACTGCAAGGTACCATACCACAAAGGGAAGGCTGGGATTGATTTAGGGGTAATTGCCTCAAAATTTTAGGAATAAGGGGCCAAAAAGGGGCAAAAAACAAGCATTTTTCTAGTTTCAGGACAATTACTTGTGTGTAAGTGTATGGATCTTTATGAAATTGTACTACAAGGTTCCATACTACAAAGGGAAAGCTGGGTTTGAGTTTGGGGGTAATTGTCCTAAATGTTTAGGAATATGGGGCCAAAAAGGGGCCAAAAACAAGCATTTTTCTAGTTTCCAGACAATAACTTGTGTTCAAGTGTATGGATCTCTCTGAAATTATACTGCAAGGTACCATACCACAAAGGGAAGGCTGGGATTGATTTAGGGGTAATTGCCTCAAAATTTTAGGAATAAGGGGCCAAAAAGGGGCAAAAAACAAGCATTTTTCTAGTTTCAGGACAATAACTTGTGTGTAAGTGTATGGATCTTTATGAAATTGTACTACAAGGTTCCATACTACAAAGGGAAAGCTGGGTTTGAGTTCGGGGGTAATTGTCCTAAATGTTTAGGAATATGGGGCCAAAAAGGGGCCAAAAACAAGCATTTTTCTAGTTTCCAGACAATAACTTGTGTTCAAGTGTATGGATCTCTATGAAATATACTGCAAGGTACCATACCACAAAGGGGAGGCTGGGATTGAGTTTGGGGGTGATGAATCATAAGGGGGTTCAAAAAATTTGGGGGGGGATTTTTTTTTCCTTTTTTTTTTCTTTAAAATTTTCCATTTTAAATTGGTTATTTCTGATTTATATATAAAAGCATATAATAATGATATGGTTTGAATAGGTAAATTAAAATTTTTTTAAGTTCTTAGACCACATTTATTCTGTGTCAGAAACCTATGTTGTGTCAAATATTTAATCACAATCCAAATTCAGTGCTGTATCAAGCTTGAATGTTGTGTCCATACTTGCCCCAACTTTTCAGGGTTCGACCTCTGCGGTCGTATCAAGCTGCGCCCAGCGGAGCATTTTATTATTCCTTGTATTTCTTAAACTAAAAAAAAACATACGATATAAAATGTATGAAATTAGTTGACGTGTAGAGAAACAATTTTTTCTTTTTTTTCTTTTTTTATCTTATGTTTTTTGTTTGTTTTTATTTTGAGGGAGGGGGTTTATGAAAGGACACCTATAGCCGTATGCCATTTATATAGATAAGATATTATAACGTAATTACTTGAGTTAGGAAAATGAGGAAATCTCGAATAATTTCAGATGACTTAACTATCTTTTACATCCGATCATTAGTTTTTAGTCAATTTGTGTGTACCTTGGGGAAAAGGGGGGGGGGGGGGGGGGGGGGGGGGTAACGTTGCACTTTTATACTTTATTGATATTTGGTGCCGCTGGGGTTTTGTTGCTCTACCTTTTTCTTAATACTTGAGATTTTAGAAACGTAACCTTTTCCCATATTGATCAATATTGGTTGGGTTTCGTGTGTGATGCGTTGGAAAAGTGGAATACAAAAGTGTCAAAAGAAAGGAAATTTGTGAATAAAAAAACAGCCTTAACACCAAGAAAATTACAGGGCATTTCATATCACACTTAAGGAAACTTTACCATATATTTCATAGTTTTCCCCACCCATTCATACCTCCGAAGTGTGTATCCAACTAATTTTATTTGGGGTGGGGGTGAAAAGAATATCCTGCCGGCCTGGTAAGAACTGTAAATAAATAATCTTACACAAGGCGGGATGAGAATATTATACAAAACACAATGCAAGAAACTATAGTCAACAGGACTGATATTTAAGTGCAAGCCTTCCAACATGTTTAACCCCGCAACACCTTATATGTGCCTGTCCCAAATCAGAAGCCTATAAATCGTCGAATGTCATTTTTTGCTGTTTCTAATTTGTGTTTTTCGTTTATTATTTTGCATAATTAGTTTGTTCCTGCTTTGTTCCGTCACACCACTATACCAGGTAAAGAGAGTGTTGGCGCCTTCAAACATGTTTAACCCCGCCATATTCTTTATGTGCCTGTATTTCAGTGGTTGTTGTTGGTTCTTTTCTGTCATATTTGTTTTCCGGAAATTGTTTTGAACTTTGATGTCCCATTGGCAATCATACTACATCTCCTTATTTTTATATAGTGTATATAAAATTGAAAATAAATTTTCGGAAAAAAATAAGCATGAGTACTGACAGATGAAAATAAACAGTAAATCTCTCTCCCTTTTTTCATAAATTTTATATATATGTAGGACTCGGAGGTGCGATGGGGACGCTGAAGTCCGATGGTCACGCTGAAGTGCGATGGTCTCCGCCGAGTGGTCTATATAAGCCATTAATTGGAATATCCGTTTCACAGATGATAACGGATATGTTCCTAATGTCGTAACTACAATCCTGTCCCCTTTTCCCGAATTTGACCTACCGAATTAGACTTATTACCGGGTTTGTACTAACATGAGCAACACGACGGGTGCCACATGTGGAGTAGGATCTGCTTACCCTTCTGGAACACCTGCGGTCGACCCAAGTTTTTGGTGGGGTTCGTGTTGCTCAGTCTTTAGTTTTCTATGTTGTGTTTTGTGTATCATTGTTTGTCTGTTGGTCTTTTTCTTTTTTAGCCATGGCGTTGTCAGTTTATTTTCGACTCATGAGTTTTAATGTCCCTCTGGTACCTTTCGCCTCTCTTTTACAGTTCCATACTAAATGATAGATTGTTTTCTTTAAATTTGCTGCATTATGACATTATTCTGCGTTAACAGCTTATCTTTACTTTGTTCCTCTCATCTGAGATTACTGAAAGTAACATCAACTTTCAGCTCTCATGATTTTCACGTTAACCGTAATATCATAATACGGGGAGTACCTCTGCGGACCCATATGTAGTTGGAGAATTCCAAGCTCCATCGTACATAAAAAAAAAAAAAACTTCTATAGATTTCGAAAAAGAATCATATTTACATTTTCCCTGTCTACTAATTATATCCCTTTTTCGGTAGTATTAAAAGAATACAAGTTGTATTCATGTTGAATATGCAAAAACATTCCATATTTTCTTCAGTTGCAGAAAAAAACACCGACGGTAATAAACTAATATAAGGCCCTTATGTAATTGCATCTTAAACAGCTATGACAATATCAGTCATTGAAATTAACACTGGTTTTAATGGAAAATAATCTTGTATGTAGCGTCTTGAATGACTGTATGAACGTTGGCTTATTTTTGCCAAAAGCGAACTACAACTTTACAATTATGACTGGAAATATTTATAATGGCACCCTTAACGGAGTCGGGGTGACATATTTTTATTCTACTTTTCTTTTTTCTTATTTTTCTTATTATTTTTCTTCCACTTTTTTTGTCCAGCTTATATCTCGGAATTGTATGAACCAATTGTCATGGAACTATACCATAATGTTAACCAGCATGTGCAGATTTGCAATCGGGGTATGTCATAATCAAGATGACTGCCGTTACCATGGAAACAGCAAAAATGTCTAAACTTTCAAAATGCTCCATCTTTAATGAAACTTTACAACAATGTTATTGGCATGTGTAGATGCGCTCTTTGACTTTCGAATTTTCAAAATGGCTGCCGTTACCGTGGCAATGGGGAGAAGGGTGCCATCCGTTATTGCTCGCAATTACAAATCTAGTTATGACTGTTTTTAATTAAACAGGTTACTGTTCTCGATAATTCACTTAATAAACATGAAACGCTGCTTCTAGCAAACAAATTTACCTTTTCGTCGACATGGGACACATTAACAATAAAGGTTGGGTAATCCATCGCACCTCAGCGTAACCACCATCGCACTTCGGCGTAGCTATCAACAAGATAGCGTCACAATGCCACCATCGCAATCAGCGTGATCAAAAACGTACTTCAGCGTCAAACCATCGCTCTTCAGCGTGACCATCGCAGTTCGGAGTACCATCGCGGTTCAGAGTCCTACATATATATAGGGTCATTTCCGTATACCAGGAATATAATGTAAATATTAACCTTTTCCCAAATTTCATCTGAATTCTGATGTGCACTCTTATCATGTACATGAATTATCAAAATCTTCTTCAAACAGACCTTAAACAATTTGGCAACGAAACTAATCTTTCCTCTGAGAATCTTTCCGGGGTTTCTTTCCTTTTTGATTATTTTATTAGAGCATACGATTTCCCCGAATATTTACATATCTGAATACCGAAGTATAACATGCATAATGATAAATAAAGCAAACATGTACGTATTACATTCGGAAGCTCGTGTAACACTTGTTTCACATAGAAAAATAATTACCTTTGGAAGATCGTGTAGCTCTTGAATCAAAATAAATAGTGCATTGTTAGCTTTGTTGTCCCCTAATTTTAATGTTTATTTACTTATATGCACTTAAAATGAACAGCTTCTACAACACATTGGTCTAGTGATTAAGTTTCGGTCTGTTCCTGATAAAATTGAGAATGGAAATGGGGAATATGATAATTATCTGCATGTAAACTATTACATTTGTTAACAAATGTTTTTAGCCGGTTTGTCTCCGAGCCGGCGATCGTCTGAAGTATTATATAACAATAAATAGTTAGTGTATGTAATGTACTTTATAACTTCATATAGTAATTTCTTTTGATTTGTTTATATGCCAGTATAGATTATTATCTAATTAGCGTAGCTTAATTAATTCAACCCCAAATAAAGTTCCGTAGCTGGTTCCTTACCGTCTACGTATTGTAAGCAGGCGGAAATGTTTCTGTATTCAATTTGTTTTAAATTTATGACAACTCGGCCAACGGCCAACTCGCTATACTCAAACACTCTTACTAATTATTACAAGTTGCATCACAAACTCGCACCACTCAAACTCGGAAGAAATGTGTTTTTATTCATTAGATTGTTTTCTTCTTCTGTGCGTACATTCCTCCTTTCTCGGAGGACCCATGTCAGAGAGACAAAACTCGCACCACTCGAAAAAAAAAAAAATACAACACACTCGCATCACTGAAGACATGTTTTAAATCATGGTCTTCTCTCAGTTATTTCCTCCGTTCTTTGAGCACCCGTATCACACAGAGCCTGAACTTGACTCGCACCTTTCGAAGATAAAAAATACTACGAACTAACACCACTGAGAAATGTTTTAATCATCAGTGTTTTGGTTGTCGTCTTCTCTCCTGAGTTATTTCCTCCGTTCTTGGAGCACCTGTGTAGTACAGAGATAGAAGCTACTAACTGGACATTTCAATTAGTTCTCAAGACGCGGTTTTTTTCTAGTATTTAGTATAATAAAACTTTTTACCCCTTAAACGGCGTGTTCCAACGAAGTATACAGCTATTTGAGAAATATACATTGAACTTAGTACAGTGGGAACGTATTGCATAAGCAACATTTCAAACAAAATTGAATTCTACACGAAATTATCAAATCTGCTGACATTTTCTGTTTTTATATAAAAGAGAAATGATAAAATCATATCTACGTCATTTTTTTTATTTAGTCTGTTTTATTCTATGCTTTGTCTATTTTTCCGGCTGACCGGAAGAATAGTAACTTTCTATTTTGTATAGCGGAGTTGACCGAGTTTCGGTATTACAGAGTTAATAACATGTGTTTACTCCCTTAATACAGTTTGTCTAGAGAAAATCAGGCGTTTCGGGGAACAAAAAAACTGCTATTTAAAAAGAGTATACATAAGAGTTTGGAATGGACCCGCTGCTCTGCAATAGCCACCTACATGAGTTGTTGAAAATTGTCTATACGCTTAGAACCGTGGCAACCTTTAGTACTTAGTAAAACAGAATTAGCGATCAGTCATCGGTCAGTCATCAATCAGTCAACGTTAGGATAGTATAAGTAACATATTAGATACAATCGTTGTAGATTTGTGCTTTTTTCATATTCGGTTATATAATTTGCCATACTATTAGAATTATGCATATAGGTTTAAACAATTGAAGATTAATACAATGTAAATTTAAAGTTGTTTTAGAACATTCAAAATGCATGCATTTCCACGATTCACAGTTCACAGTTGGTAATTAGGCTTGGTTCTTGTAAACACTTGAAAGTTGTAAGCATCCGTTCGGATTTGAGTATATATCATTCATTTATTGATTTATCGGTAACTGTTGTCCGGTGAACTTTTAGGATTCAACAGGTTCATGAGGTAAAATCTGTTGCTTCTGTGGTTCGTCCCCAACCAGTGAGGGGTTCGCCACCGGCCGGCCCATCTCCGATCAGTCAAAGAGTAATAACTACGATCGAGTACATGCAAGTGCATTCTGTACAAGACATCTGATTTAACTTATTCTGACTGTTTTCCTTGCTGCGCATTGTCAGTTTGTTTTCGATCTATGAGTTTGACTGTCCCTCTGGTATCTTTTGTCCATCTTTTATATATCCCGAACAATCAACGGAAGCCCCTCAATAGAAAGGGGTTTTTTTTCGCATGAGATTATGTCGGCGTTACAGAGTAAATAACATGTGTTTATTCCATTAATACAATATTGGAGACAACAACCCGGCCACCAAGATATAGTCAATAGTGCTGAATGTAGCCTTATCCAATACAAATCTATCAATCAATCACAAAGTGGCAAACATTGATCTTTGAAGTCTTAAATCTGAAGAATTCAGGGTATGAATACAAGAAGATTTGCAAAACATGAATTATATGAAAAAAGAAGTCAATCCAACGACAAAAAGCAAACAAAAAACCTATCAAGTATCTTTAGGAAATGGTCTTCAATAAGAGTCCTATAAAAGAATAAGGAGATATGGTATGATTGTCAATGAGACAACTATCCATCAAAGTTAAAATGAAGTGAATGTAATCTAGTCTATATCATATGTCAAGCTATATAAAATCTGGAAAAAACTATAACAAGTCATTTCCTTCGTCAAAACGAGGCGTTATATATATATGAAACTGTAATTGCAATTGTAGCCTACTTGCATTTCTAATTTTGATATTCATGGAAACTCTTTCAAAATTAACATAATATTAATTTTGTTTTTAATACTAGATTTATTTTCGTTACCAAATGTCGCTACTGTACTATTTGACGTTGTTTAATAATTATTACGACGAAGAAAAAAATACATCATTTTCTTCTGCAATCATTACATTGTTTTCAAGTTTCAAGTCCAACTAAAAATGAAATAATGCTTACGTGAATACATATCAAAGAGTCTGGATAGGGTTTACAGAATATCAGGGCAAACAATAGAGAATAAAGTAAAAGGCGAAAATTTTAAACAGTATAGAGGAAAATAGTTCAAAACAAAAGAGAATGCTGGTGTGGTAATGTATTCAGAATAGAGAATTTCGGCAAAGAAGTTAAAAATAGAGAAACAAGACCCAAACACCACCACCAACACACTATAAATTAGACTTATTTAGTGACTAACGATTAAGTTTAATATGTATGTATTTCCCGTTTCCACTAGAATCATTTTTCTTTTCTTTTCTTTTCATAATCATGTTAATATTGACGATTTCTCTGTTTGTTATTCAACTTCATTTTTTTATATACTAGTATTCATTCTAGTCATGTTTCAACAAAACCTATATATCTCGTTACTGTCTGACAATATTTTTAACTCGAACTCTACTTCGTCTTGTAACTCGATTTCTCACTCGAACTATTACTCGGACCTTTTCTCGAACTCAAAGTATAACTTAAACTTTAAACTCGAACCCAAACTCGAATACGAACTTGAACTCAACTTAAATTCGAACTGGAACTGGAACTCATTTTCCAACTCAAAGGTTGATCACACTCTGTTCAAAATTTGAAACAACAATATAAGCATTTATCCCCGGCTTAAATTAAAAAGAAGATGTGGTATGATTGCCAATGAGACAACTCTCCACAAGAGACCAAATGGCACAGAAATTAACACCTATAGGTCACCGTACGGCCTTCAACAATGAGCAAAGCCAATACCGCATAGTCAGCTATAAAAGACCCCGAAATGACAAATGTAAACCAATTCAAACGAGAAAACTACCGGCCTAATTTATGTACAAAATATGAACGAAAAACAAATATGTAACACATCAACAAACGACAACCACTGAATTACAGGCTCCTGACTTGGGACAGGCACATACATACAGAATGTGGCGGGGTTAAACATGTTAGCGGGATCCCAACCCTCCCCCTAACCTTGGACAGTGGTGTAACAGTACAACATAAGAACGAACTATAAAAATTCAGTTGAAAAAGGCTTAACTCATCAGAAGGATACACATAGAAATACATCTAACAAATTCAAAGAGGGGACGTGGCCGGGTACTAGTATATTTCTAGAATTTTTATTGGTTAACGCACGTCGTCACAAAACCCATAGCCCCGGGTTGTTCCAAACCCATATACCCGGAGGTTGCTACCTATTACACCGGGGAACTTCACGCGCGTTTTCCTTAGTTCCATGGTTGTTCCTTGTTGTCTTTGATGTTTGACTTTCACAACATTGGGCGCCAAATTTGACCCATTCCAGTTCCTCTGTCTCTGGATTAAAAACGTCTTATATTTGACCATCTGAAGGGTTGTACCAAAAGTAGTACCCTACGTTGCTTTCACGTTACACTTTGTGGTCGAATTTATCTAAAAAACGCCAGATTTGGACTAAGACCGGGGATGAATTCGTTATATATGTTCACAGGTGGTTCATACCTGTAGATATTTTAACACCCTTCTGTACGGCTTCGCCTCAGGGTGAACTTGGATACTTCAGGGTGTTAAAATATCCATATCCACGGATATGAACGCAGCTATCTTATATTGTATCTCTTATACAACATGTATATTGTAGATTGTATCGGTTTTTATTGTCTTTCTATGGCTGCATGTTTTGTTAATCTACTAAAATATGAATATTCATTACCCAGCTATGACGTTTCGACCGATGTTTGCTATTGATTCTGCTAGAAATTCTGCTTCCAAGATTGACTTGGCATATGCTTTCTTTGTAGTTAGAAAGTTTTTACAAGTCACAGGTGTTTTATTACAAACTTTAATATTTCGGTTTATTTTCATTAAGAATTTACAACCGCCTTAGTTATGTGAATCGTAAAAAAGTATATAACATACACACTTATTTTGTTCATAAACAACTTGTCATGATCAAGAGACACCAACTACGTTACCTTTATTTTATTATCTCTTCTACTTCTTGAAAAATGAATGTTTAGCTGATTGATTTTCGAGAGAAAAAAATTAAATATGTGTAAAATTAACTGAATAATATGTTAAAAAAAACGTGTCTTCTAGTAATTTTGTGTTGTTTATTTAATTCGTTCGTACTTTGGGGATTGTAAGATTTTACTAGGAATGACACTGTGTTTTTAAAGTTTTAAAGAGGATTAGGGTGGGGAGGGGGGGGGGGGGGAGCACTTACTATGTAATGAGTGTTAGGGATGAGCCGCTGGAATAGGTCACTATTTCATGCTCCATGATATATGAAAAGGGCGAGAAAATCAGATTAAATATATTAATAGGTTGCTTGATTATATCATAAGTATTTGAAACTATAATCAGTTGTCAGTATTTAATTTCGGTGCGGTAAAATCAGAGTCGTAAATGCATCAGTTATTTGTCAATCCACTAATCTCTATTTATTCCAATGTGGTATTTCCACTGATGGTAGTTATAATATAGCTAGATGCTATAAATCCGACCATTTTGACATGTGCACCTAATTAACATTCAAAGGTTTGTATGAATGAAACATGATAACAATTATTAAAAGAAATTCCATAGTGTCAAGAGTAATGTAACTTTTTATCAGTTTTTCATTATATAATATAAAACCCTGTGAAAGTGTAACTCTCTGGGAGTGTTACCACATTTATCTTACCAAACAAATTTTATTGTCTATTGAAATTGAAATTTCTTCAAAATGAAAGATATAAAAGGGTCAAATAGAGGAAACTGAAAAGCAAGGTGTGTACAATTGCGTTGCTTCTTTACATAAACTTGATGATGAGCGGGACCAAAAAAAAATCTCTATACTAATGTACCAGAAGATGAAAAATATCCAAATATATCTATAGGTTTGTTTTTTTTTAATTGATATATGACAAGGTATATATTTTTGACAAACAAAATATATGAAAAGGGTGGGGTACTTGATGTCTCAGCTGCTCACCCCTACCAAAAAAATATTGAAGTGTCCCCACCCCCCCCCCCCCCCCCACCCCCCTCCCCTCGAGGCTATCGCAGCCGTATCATATTTTTTCTAATATTTAGAATGTATTCGCATGTGGTTTATTTTACAAAAGGCAGATAAGACTGGTGGATCCAGGATCTTAGGTGAGGGGGAGGGGGGCACAAACTTAAACTTTCGCCGAGCGGAGCGATGCGAACATTTTCTTAAGTTATAATTATCGAAATGTCTTTTATTAAGCTGAAGACAACCCATGCTTTGCAAATTTTAGGTGGGGAGATGCACGCCCGCTACGTCCCCGCATGAATCCGCTTCTGATATAATGCCATATCAATATATAATACTAAAATCTAATTTGAGTTGGTAATGCAATTTTACAAATATCTGATCAATTAACGATTTCTGACATGTATCTTTATACATGTGAAAACTTGATTTCTAGTTTTTAATACTTGCATTGTGTTTTGTATAATATTCTCATCCCGCCTTGTGTAATATTATTTATTTACAGTTCTTACCAGGCCGGCAGGATATTCTTTTCACCCCCACCCCAAATAAAATTAGTTGGATACACACTTCGGAGGTATGAATGGGTGGGGAAACTATAAAAATATTAACCTTCAAAGGCGGATTATGGGAGAGGGGAGGGGCAGGGTGCCCCAGCTCATCCTTTTTAGCTACATTTATAATTATACAGACTGTTTACTGTTTTTCTGAGTTTATCTCCGAACGTCGTCTCGTCGGGGTTCCTCCCCCTTTTTACAGATCCGCATCTGACCTTGTGGTATATTGCCCCTGAACTGTGCACCCATATCATGTATTATATATATAGCATCGGAAAGAGTCTGATTCCAGCGGATCACCCCTAGCACTCAATTCATTTCACTCGTCCTTCCCCAGGGGTTACTACAAATTAAAATTTTTTAACAATTTAGGAAAGAAATCTGTTGTGTTTCACTCCTACTTTACAAACCCGAATTCTTTTATTTTAACGAATGTGTTGGTTCGTATCAGCTGTGTATTTGTTTTTTCTGATTTCCTTTTTATTTTACTTTTCTTTCGATTTGATACATTTGTTTGCATGGCTTTTGCAAGAAATAATTTCTCTGAAACAAGTTTTTAAATAAAAATATTAGTTGGTAACAAGAACAAAAAATGGACCAATTTAAGTACACATTCTCGGATGCGCTCGACTAAAGTAACTCAGCACGACGTTTGTTTGTATTTTTTCAGGCTGTTTAAGACCTTTTGTAAACAATAAAATCTAGGACATTCGAGTTATCTATATGTTTCCAATGCTATCACTAAAATTTTCTGTCGATACCTATTTTTTTGCATGGCACACGGTTTTTCTCTGACTTTAATGACGGCTTTTACTAAATCCATTGCATGTTGGATATGTACTGATATTATAATCTTAGGATGTTTACATGCTTTATTATAAGTTGTCATTGGCTTTCAACTAGCTGTCAGTAACTGCGAGTACTCTCAGATCTATACTTAGTGTCTTTAATTGTTAGGCAGTGGCTTTTCTTCCGGTTAGCCGGAAAATAGCAAAAATGTCTATTCTTCTGGCCATACGGATGGATAGCTTTACTCTGCTTATATGCTGTTATTCCGGCCATACTCTACTGGTTAATCCATGAAACACACCTATTCCGTCAAAATAAACTGTTTTTCAAATGAGATCAAAAGAAGCATACAAACATCTAGATATTGATATGCAGCAAATACATTTTTGAATTAAAGTCACTATTAGTATTGGAGGAAAACAACTGTGCAAATTGTTTCCATTCTATCATTAAAGCAAATCAAAATGCAAATTAATTTACTGCAAAGTATACAGCTTATCCAGATTTGTTTTATTCTAAAAGAATTAAGGAAAGGGGGGGGGGGGGGGCAAAAACCACTCTCCTTTTTGTTGGTCTATGAGTCCGTTTCCTGCAAGGTTACGAATCAGGCCACTAACTTATGGCTTCAATGGAAATATCTGATTCCCAAAGAGGTTCCTGAATTTATCGTTTCCTTGAAGTTTGGTTCAAATCAGGTCGTGAAATGATTTTGAACGATTTTTCATTTAAAATTTCTGTGATTTTTAACACATACATGTAGAAAATAAGAGAAAATGGTAGGCACAAGTAACCCTGTCTCAAAAGTAAGATTGTGTTTACGATAATATCTAACAGAGAAAAAAACATTCATTATTTTTAATTCAAAGAAAAACAGAATAAAAAAGGAAGAGGGGTTACACCAACCCTGTTATCCTATTCCCAGTCCAGGCATATCAGTGCATTTTCATAGATTTTTAGCCGGAACAATAGAAACTCTGTTTTTGATATTAGAGAAAAAGGAGGGATATAAACCCTGCCTACGGTTACCTATAATTGCTTTCATCCACTTGATTTAAACTTTGATGGATAGTTGTCACATTGTCAATCATGTTTTTGTCCATTTGGATTTTTGAGTTATTTATAATAAACATTAGTATAATGTAGACACTCATGCATGCATTAATCTCGTCATACATTTTCCGTTATTCGGTGTCGTGTGATTACATTTTCACTGTCGTATACTTGTCTGGCACTTTTTTTGTACAAATCTTTTTAATTTTAAAACTACTGAAGAAATCATATAAAAAACATGAAACTTTAAAAATTCAATGAAATTAGATTTTGATATTTAAACATCCATTTCTATTGACAAACTCTTTCTTGAAACTTGTATTACCATATTAATAAATATTGCGATACACCGACATTTATTATTCTTGTAACAAGGTCAGTTTGTGACAATCTAACAGAAACCATTTGAATGATAGTGCCAATAGAAATTTAGAGGTCTTTGGGTCTGGCATAGGCGTATTAAAAGACAGCTGTGTTGTTTGAATATTGGTGATTTTGTTACCGCTAAAATAAAACCAATCTAAATATAATTGTTATATAATTATGCACATTCACTGTAAATCAGCATTTCACGAATTCATGATTTTTTCTGACTGTTAATGACACCTTTACACTAAATAGATTAGATGTTGGATGTGTACTGATTGATATTTTAGTCTTAGAAACTTGTTTTTTTATTAGTTGTTATTGGTTTTGAATAAACTGTCAGTAACTGCCAGTCCTCTCATATCTGTTCTTAGTGACTTTCTTGTTGTTGTAGGTATATATAAATATCCTGCCACGTCCGGTCTGTGTTTTGTTAAGATGTTTTTTTTTCTGTTTTGTAATGATCTAACGATCAAAGCCCTTATCAACTAAATTTCATATCTAATGATTTAAGCCCTTTTTCGGGAACATTTATAATAGTTTGTTATTATGCTGTATTGTTTCATCACTGTTTCAGGTTAGGAGGAAGGTTTGGCTCCAGAAAACTAGTTTAACCCCGTTTCATGCAGTATACTCAGAGCATGTATTTCAGTGGTAGTCGTTTGTAGTTGTAATAATATGTATTTTTTGGTCCTTGGTTTGTACATGAATCGGACCGTTTTCTTTCTCGTTAGAATTGTTTTACATTTGTCATCTGGGGGCCTTTTGTAGCTTACTAAACGGTGTGGGCTCATTATTGAAGGCCAACGGTGACGTATAGTTGTTAACTTCTTGGTCATTGGGTCTCTTGTAGGGAGTTCATAATTACCCTAAACATTATTCTGACTATACAAGTGATTGAAATTAAACAAACGTCCAGTGGCAAATATTTGTTATCACTTATATATATATATAGTAAAATATGATAAACCCCCGTCACACTAGACCAGATCGTACTTCGATCTCTGAAAAATAAATTCAAATGTCGACGGTCGTGGTAAGGTTTTCATAATCGTGATGAGCGTGGAACAACTTTGAACATGTTCAACCCAATCGTGGTGCGGTCGTGGAGAAATCAGGTCGTTGTAAAAGCGTAGTGAGAGCGCAGTAAGGTCGTGGTAAGATCGTACAGGTTGCTGTACCATCGTAGCAAAAGCGCGATTCTAGTCGGAGAGACTGAGCTACGATCTCACAGCGACGTTACTACGACCTTACTACGACAATCACATTCTCCCCACGACCGAATAACGCTTCTACTACGACTTTATCACGTTTATATCACCCTGTTCAAGACCATAGTACGATTCTAGCACGCCCATGCCGTCCTCATCACGCTCTTCTTACGACCTGACTATACGTTCATACCACGACCATTTCGAGTTCTAGTCATGCTCATTGTCATTGTCAGATAAAATATAAAAAAAGCTCTCCAGGTTTTGTTTGAAACATCAACTTCATTTGAACCATGAAAATACAAGACCATGTAAATGTAGTTATTCTTCTACAATCATTAACACAGAAACACAATCTTAACGACCTGGCCATGATATTGTTATTGAGAAAGCGAATAAGAAGAATAAAAAGAAACTTTAGACTTTTAGGCCTGTTGGGGTTGATCTTAGTTTTCCTCCGAAAGGAGGCTCCAGTGTGGTCATTATGGTCAGTTGATGAACGAGTTACGATTCGAGGATGAACCTTCCTTCTTTAATTTTCTGAGAATGCCACCAGAGATGTTCGATGCATTATATTTGAAAAAGTTAAACCAAGAATCAAGAAGACAGATACTCTATATAGAAGAGCCTTGTCGCCTGGTTTCAAATTTACCATCACATTAAGACAATAAGCTACTGGTGAAAAGTATTCTACCTAGCAGTATGACTTAAGAGTTGCACGGAATACTGTAAGCAAATTTTTACCCGAGGTTTGCCGAGCAATAGTTGAAGAATATAAAGATGAGGTGATTTCATAACCAACTGACCCAAATGATTTGAGGGATATCGCAGACGAATTTCAAAAGAGATGGAACGTTCTGTTATTGTGTTTTGTACTATGGTAAATTTTTGTATTCTTGTCTTTCCTTTTTCATGTTTTTGCTAATGTTTTTTGTCTATATGTCTTTTTGTGTTTCTTTTTTACATATGACGTGGCTCTGTACTTATACATCCCGTCATTGTGTTATGGTCAATTTTAGTATTCTTGTCTTTCATTTTTGCTTATGTGCTTTGTCTATATGCCTTTTTGTATTTCTTTATTATATATTGGTTTGTTTTTATAGTGATTAAGATTATTACACAATGTTGACTGCTGTTCCCCAATTTTTGACATTTTTACCTATTGTGTCTGTTTGTTTTGTTCACACATCGTTGTCAATATAATGGAATTGTATGCGACTGCCATACAAGTGGGGGGGGGGGGGGGGGGGTTAAGCTAGCTGTAAAACAAGGTTTAACGAAGATGTTTTGAATAACTTCTTTATTTAAATGTGATGAAAGAACGATGCATCACAACGACAACTTGTTCTATAATAAAAATATCCGACAGGTACATTAATTTTGTCCTTCAAAGGTTGTATCACTTATCATGCTTATTGAACGCACACTCTTTTGTAACATTGTTGGAACACATACAGGATCAATGATGTTTCATTATGCCTGTTTGTTGGATATAAGTAATAAATGATTGATATGAATAAATCGTACAAATCAAGAAAACCTCTAGTGTTTTGATTATTGTTAAAATCAGTTTTAAATGATTAATCATGATGATGCTTTCGTAAAAAAATAATCTTGGAGACCAGATCAGAATTAGTTTCAATTTATAACATTCATAAGGACATTAAAACTTTTTAAAAGTTTGATGCAAGTGAATAGACCGGTGTGCGTAAACACACTGTGGTTAACAATCTTAAGACTTTGTGAAAATAAGATTATCAGTAACAATTTTAAAATAAATTTCATTAAGAGATTAACTTTTTTCTGAATACATTTTACATTATATATGAAATAATTTAATATATCGATTTTATACGGTGTTAATTTGTTTAATCGTTGCACAGTATCCCTTCTTGTCATTTGTTAAGTTAAATATTTATATTTTGTATAATGAACACTTTCATAACGATAAAAATATTAACTAATTCCCCTTTAAATCAAGATCACAGGCATAGTGTCACATCTCTTTGTAAGAATTCAAACAACTGTGATGTTATAACTGTAGGCTGGTCGGATAAACTTATCACTCGAAATGATATTAAACAGAAGTGTGTCTACTTAATCTGATTAGATTTTTATTTAGATAGTGTACGTTCAGAAGATAATTATTCGTTTACGAATACCCTGCATTTTGTATGTGTCTTAATTCTTAACGTTCCATTATGACCATTAATTTGACAACTGCATACTATTTAGGAAATCATTTGATCACGGATAGGGCTCAGTTTAAAAAAAAGACATAATGCTAAATCTGGAGTTTATCGATAAATCAAAGCTATATTTTAGGATTCTTCCATGTACAAGAAAAATGTCTACAACTTTATTTGTTGATTGAAAACTGGTTTGAATCTCCTCAAAATGTGTGAATCCTAGTTTAACCAATGATTCATTTAACAAAAGGTTATGTATTACCCCAACAAAATAGGGAAAAGGCAATGTCATTTATAATTTAACTTGAAACCATTTTTATCGTTATTTTGTTGTTATCAGAGTGTCTTATACACTCAATAAATAAAGTAAATATCTGCATATACAAAATTGATAACAAAATATACTTTTAACTGTTAAATTCATTTGTTAATTGTCGTTATTTTATTTGGAAAAATTACACCATTATCATCAAATGTATTTATTTTTTTATCAATGTTTTATTGTTCAAAATGACAACAGTCTTAACAACTACGTTTAATTTTTAACGTCTTTAAGGCCACAACAATTTAATTTCTTGTTCTACGGATTTGTCCACTCCAGAAATTAGTGCGAGCGAGCGTTTTGAAAATTAAAAAAAAAAAAATTACAAATTTTTTAAGAGAAGCTTCAAAAGTAAAGGCGACCAATTATATATTTTTTTTTTGAAAAATAAAATCATAGGTTCATACAATATTGATCAAGATGGTATGAAATTTGATTTACAACTTGAACTTTGGCATTTCTTTAATATATCAACTGCTGATGTGTTTTTTTCTGTTCACCAACATGTAATGCCCACTTTTAATTGCATCATATTTATGGCTTCTTGTATTACTGTTACTTTCTAAGAACATCAGATATCGAACTGAATAATTCAATAATTATTTTAACTGTCTTAAATGATTTTCATTGAACTTTCATAGATGTCTTTCCTCATTCACAAGACCTGACTTATAATCAGAAACAAGGCGGGTGTCTTGCAAGAAGCAGGAGTTGTTTATCCTTCCCGAACACCTGAGTTCATCCAAGGTTTCAGGGATTTATTGTGTTCGTTAATGTGTATACTTTTTATTTTTTTGTGTTATACATGTATGTTGGTTGTGTGTTTGTTCGTCGTGACTTTGATAAGAAATATGTGTTTATGCTCGAGACAGTTTAAAGGATCGCGATTTGACGTCGATTAAAACGATCTGACAATCGCTAATAAATTTAGTAATAATTTAATTTTGGATGTAACACGTCTTCTGATTGGCTGAAAGTGTTTTGTCTATCAGCTCATAGACATAATTTTGTCATGCGACCGAGACGTTATCAACGTTTTTATCATGATTTACTTCTTTTTATAATTAAATTTTAAGAAATGACTTTAATATGTTTTCTGTCTATTCGAAATAACATAAAAAATGTGGTGCACACTTTTAAATAACACGCTACGCGGGTTATTCAGTGTGCACCACATTTTTTATGTTATTTCGAATAGACAGAAAACATATTAAAGTCATTTCTTAAATGTTTACAAAAAAACAGGCGCGGGAAATACACCCAGTTACATTTCCAGATGCTGGAAGCGGGAATATTAAAAAAAAAAAAAAATTTGTTTAGACAAAAATATTATGGGGACTGGTCTGTCGAACAAGAAATTTAATTGGTGTGGCCTAACTATATGATTTAAGATGAATAAAAGTAATTAAAGTAAACAGATGTAAACAGATGTAAATCACTGCAAAGTAATAAAGACATTTTGAAAATTCACATCATCAACATAAGATAAAAATATAATTATCAAAGAGCAATAACCGCAATTTGCCCATTTAGTCGATATGGATTACCTCCCATTGTCAAATATTCGAAATAATTCATATAGCGGGGATTCGGGAGAATTTTAGGCGTTTCGTAGAAAATCTGACAGTTGTTCCTAACGCCCTGATATAAACGCCACTCAGAAATAACTTTTTTCTCCGAAGAATTTCCCAAAAATAGTCAAGGGGTCCAAAAAACGAACGAAAAAATTAATTGAAAATCAAAATTTCTTCTTATATTATGGATTTCCATAATTTTATGAATTACGAAATCTCATAATATAGCAACAAAATTATTCGAATAACTAATATTATTGAATTTCATAATAATGTGTTTAATTAGGATATTTCATAATATTATGCAATTTCCTATTTGCCTCGACTGAACAATTTAGAAGCTTTTGTACATTTGTTTTAGGATTAAGTTTTTCGCCTCTTATGCAAGAATATTAGGAAAATTGATTTGACTTTAATTTTGTATGAAGTAGTACCAATAAATTTTTTTTTTTCAGAAGTTCAAGCATGTGAGAATATATCTTGTTTCATGTGGAGAAAAACAGGCATACAGATATCTATGTCGTGTTATATTAAAAATGTGTATTCATCTATACTTATACTTGATCCCTATAACACGACGCAAGCAAATTGTTCAGCATTTAACAACACATTTGTCTGTGATGCACTGCCGGAAATTGGCGCATACTTCAATTCTTTAAAAAATGAAACAGTTTTACAATGGGATATATCACATGAATTGACAACTGGCAAATGGTTGTGCATTCATGGTGTAGATATAATCGAATTGTACATAAACCCAACAAAAGGTAAGATTAAGGAACATGCGGCGTTGTGTTTTGTAAATAATTGTATAATTACTCAAAAGTTTATATATAAATAATATTCGTACAGTTAAGGAAAATATTACATGTATTTGTTCGAGCTTTTCTCCTATATCGAAGCGAGTACAAAGAAAATTTATATTTTCATACATTGAACATATATTGTTTTTACTCTGTAATTTGAAGAAATCGAGATGACTTAAGCGCGGACCGCAATGAGGACTCCAAATTAAACTGTGAGTAACTATTCCTCGCAACAGAAGCACGATACCAGGAGACTATAAACGTATACTATTACGTTATTCGATTTGTGTTATCAATACAAATGTATTTGTATATTAGAAAGGTTGTTTTACGGATAACAGATTTTATTTTTTCACCTGTTAATTTTGTAAGCAGTTCACTGTAATTTAAAATAATGCAGCTTGCTTTCAGTAAGTAAACAAACTCATCAGAGATACCTGAATTACAATTTTGTACGATAATCGCGCGTTTCGTCTACAAAAGACTCATTTGTGACGCTTGAATCAAAAACATTTAAAAGGCCAAATAAAGTTTGCCGCTGAAGAGCATTAAGGGCCCAAAATTCTGAGAGGTTTTGCTAAGGTAATCTATTCCTGGGGTAGACATTTCTTAGAATATGTAAACAGGTAATTTATATTAAGTATTGTAGTAAGTGATATCAACAAGTATTAGAGTATCCAATAATCCGTCAATTGATTGGACAAACATGTATTAAATCTTAATCGGGTACTGCCGAAATTGAATTTAAGCGTGCTACTTCCAGTATAATGTTCAAAATCTATGATTAGGTCATTCATCAAGATTTGGGCGATTTCAACATTCGTTTAAAAAAAGGGTAGAGTACAGTGACCCTGAAATGTTTTTGTTTGATTTATTGACTGTTTGGTTTTTTGCAGTGTGCTTAAAAAGTAAAAATAACAAAAATACCGACCTCTAAAGAAAATTCAAAACGGAAAGTCCCTTATCAAATGACAAAATCAAAAGCTCAAACACATCAAACGAATGGAAAACAACTGCCATATTCCTGACCTGGTACAGGCATTTCCTTATGTAGAAAATGGTGGAATAAACCTGGATTATAGCTATCTAAACCTCTCACTTGTATGACAGTCAAATGAATATAGCCAACGTATACTTTTATTTATACTAACTGTGCCAAAACAAAATTTGCCTTGTGTTTTTATTTTTTAGACATATTTTATTAAAAAAAGCAAAATTTTGACCTTTCAGGCTCACACTTATCTATCAAAATAGGCATGAAAACAGAAATACAGATAAAAAACGACACGTATTTATTTACTTTCGAATGTAGTTCTTGCCTTACACCTTACGGCAATTCTGTTGAGTTCATATTAAATAACAATATTCTGGATGTACTTCGAGAGAACAACAGGAAATGTTATCATAAATCGGGGGAATGCAATTACAAAACTTGTGTATGCTGTAAAGATTCTAATAGATATGTTTTGAAATATGAACTGCCGACAAAGACACAGATAAGTTCGTCTGGGTGTAGGATGAGATTTAACGATGAAAACCAGCAAGGCCTCGTGGTAAAAGAAGTACTTTTACAATTCAACGATCTTGGTAAGTAATTTTTCACGTTAAATGTTTCTGTAAAAAGAACTTTTCGTAAGACAACATTAACTATCTATCCTCTCTCTCTCTCTCTCTCTCTCTCTCTCTCTCTCTCTCTCTCTGTTTATCTATCCACCTATCTTTCTATCTTTCTTAATTTTAATATAGCAACATTATGATTTTTCAACACTTTCTATTCATAAATATAATTGTTGTTATTTGAATTAATTGATTTTGTTAAATATGATCTGTTCGTCTTTTATGTTCATTGGCGTTTACTCGACATTTTATATTCGTTTACATGCATTACGTAATATTTTAATTAGAAAGACACAATTTATCGCTGTTAATCTCCCGTGGAAATGGAACTTACATAGGATTTAAAGAGTCAGAGATCATATCAACAATAAAAAAATCAACAAAAGAGACAACAGAAAAAATTGAAACTGCACCACCAAACAAGAGTTTTTCAAGTAAGTAATTATTTAGTTCAAATTTCTATACACATACGTTGAATCTAGAACTCTAAATGTAAGATAAGTATTGGGAATTATTTCAACAGTTAAGTTAGAAATACGATTTACCAGTCAGTTATGTTTAAAACTTCATGAACGTTTGCAAAAACCAATTATCGAAAAACCTAAACGGCATAATTATTTTGGCGTCCAGTTTATACCTATAATACCTAAAGAAGGAATTGGACGATTTTTCAGGAAAAGACGTTTGTCCATCTGAACAAAATATAGTTAAAATTGTACAGGTTATAACTGCATTTTTCAGTTTCTGCTAGCAGGCTTAAAATTTCTTTGCGTTTATTATCGAATGCATTTCGTATGCAAAATTCTCCCAACAGTAGAAAAATTATGAAATTATATATATTTCTTGGCGAAGACTTATCTAATTGCGTATACCATTCCAGTAAATAAGTAAGTTCTTATTACTATACCTATTGGTTTCAGCAATAACTTGCAATGAATCTGATTACAAGAAATAAATAATACTGGTATCTATGATGAATGAACTCATCATAGATACCAGAATTAAACTTTTGTACTCCAGACGCGCGTTTCGTCTACAAAAGACCCACCAGTGACGAGTTTATTGATATATTTGAATTCTACCATCCAAATACACAGTCATGTGACTTAGCAGAAGCTTTGTCGTTGCAACAAAAATATCGTTCTCTTCATAATTCGTTTTGCTGAGTTTGGTCGGTTCAGATTAATTGGTATCAATATACTTAATGGTTCTGGCAGGGTGGTCGCTTAAAATATGTCATCACATGTAGATAGTGTAATATTATAAAATATGTGAACGACATTGAGGAGCTCGTTCATGCTTAATTTTGAAAACAAGTTACATTCTCATTCTGGTTTTGCAGGATCATAAATGAAAACAATGATGTGTTAAAGACGAAAGGGTAGTTTGCATATAACATAATAAACAAATATTATCCTAATACCCACGGAAATGTATACACCAAAAGAATAATCAACCATTTTGACTTCATCGATAAAGAAATGTTTTTGCTTGTTTGTTAGATGACATTTGAAACAGTCCATTAGCATTATTCGATTCATTGACATTTGACCTTTATTACAAATATCTGGTATATCGCTGTGTATATCCATTTACATACTATAAACTCTAAACTGACAGATTACGCAAGCATTAATTGTAGTATATCTTAATACATCCACACCAACTTCTGTGTGCAGGATGTATTGTCCTATAGTGTCATTCATACGGTTTAATTTGCATTTTGAAATATTGTAGATTTGTATTTTGATTTTGAAAGATCACACATTAGTCCGAAAGGCCATAAGGAATTAAGCTATACTCATGGTAAGTGATGGATCATTAGGATTAAGTCTACTGCAAATCACCAATAATTTAAATAAAATACGAGAAAGTTCAGATACAAAATATACTGCTTACACATAATGGTCACATAATGTATATCAACGACAGAACATTACAAATAGAAGTAACATTCACATATGATTTTAATCCCTTTCTATTCGATTTAAGGACATAGATGGTACAAAGAGTTTGAAATCATCACCAATCAATCTAAGTTATTTAATTTGATTGAATTGCAAACGTATATGGTCATCAAGGTGGATGCGAGAATTAATTTTATAAATTTTACTGTGAATTAAGCTCTGACAAACTAAACAATGCCTATAATTGCATAAATGAATTATTTCAATATCATGACCAGTTACATAATTTTTCAAACCACAATATTTTAACAAAAAACAACTAAAACAAACAAACAAGCTTTTTAGCTTAACATACGGCAATGATTTTTGTTTATTGTCGAAGACGTACGACGATCTATAATTACTTTTATACACATCCTTTGGTCTCTGTTCGACATGTTCGTGTATCGGAAATCATACCACATCTTTCAATTTTATATCAACAGAAATTTCGAACATTTACAAAGGAATATTTTAACAATTTTATGTGCTGTATAATAACACGTATTTTAAAGTTCGTTAATTTCGCATTCAGGTATATTCAATTTGATGATATCCTTTCGCTCAATGACAACTTTCAGAGAGTGCTGTATTCTCATGTTTCGAATATCATATGTCATGATGAACCTACCTTACAAATACCACTGACAATAGAAAGACTGATTCATATTTGTATCTTTTTACTGAAACAAAAAAGTCTTTTTCGTTCGATAGATGATCAACATGACAGTTTCTTCATTGTTTAATTTCCTGTTATCAGTAATGAAATACCCTCAGTGCCATTGTATGGCCTTCAAAAATATTGTGATGAAGTATATTCAACCAGTGGTGTCAATCAAATGTGGATTGTCAAAAATTCTAAAGATCTACTGCTAAATCTTAGATCACAATCTCTGTAATTTTTCATCAACATTAAGACCTTGATTTTTCTACGCTTTACACTACTATTCCCCATGCTCAATTGAAAGATCGACTTCACCATCTCATTCAACAGAGTTTTTTCTGTAAAAATGGGAATCGTAGATATAAATTTCTTGTTTTGGGTTATACTAATTCTTATTTTGTGAAGAACCACACTGATTCTATCAGAAAATACACTGAAGATGATATTATCAAAATGCTGGACTTTTTAATCGACAATATATTTGTTGAGTTTGGAGGATTGATATTTCAACAGACAGTCGGTAATCCAATGGGTATTAATTGTGCACCCCTTCTGGCCGATTTGTTTTGTACTCGTGTGAAGCAGAATTCATTCCGAACCTTCTAAAAGACAAAAAGAAAAAGCACCTTGCGAAATTCTTTAACTTTACTTTCAGATATATTGATGGTGTCCAAACTGAATAACCCATTTTTCAGTCAGTACTTGCATCTCATATATCCCAGTTAACTCGAAATTGAGGATACTACCGACACTAGAAGGACTGCTCCACACCTTGCTCTTTTCCTCAATATTGACACAGATGGACGACTTCACACTAAAATCTATGACAAACGGGATGATTTCAACTTCCCAATTATCAATTTCCAATTTCTCAGCAGTAACATACCCTCTGCTACGTCGTTTGGTGTTTACATATCTCAATTGATACGTTATGCTCGTGCATGTTCACACTATACGGATTTCATATACAGGAGTGTGCTCCTTACGCAGGAACTGCTCCAACAGAGTTATGAGGAGGAAAGATTAAAAATGACACTCCGTAAATTTTATGGACACCATCACGAATTGTTTGATCTATAAGATGTGTCTGTGTCTAAACTAACTAACGACATTTTCACAATTAATGTTAGATTGTGGTTTACCATCTACGCCATCTGTCTGCTAAGTACCGAACGTGACCTATTCCCGAATATGACTGTTTTGCCGAGTGTGAATTCGCATTGCTATACGACGTGTCTCGGTATTTATACATCCAACATTCATGTATTTAGTTATGATGTTTCTTTTGTAATAACGGTTCGATATTGTGTTATGTCTTATCGTTTGTGGTTTGATTCATTCTGTATTTTCGGTACATTTCACATATGTCTTATTTTTCAGTATAGTCGAGTTAATTTCCATTTTCCATGGATAAAGTATTGTGTTAGTTCGAATAATTATGACGTCGTCACAGCATTAATTTAAAATAGTCTTTCAAGACCGTCATAATCATGATAATTATTTGGACTAGTATTGTGAAAATATTTGTGAATTTTTGGATCTCGTTCCATATAATTGTATGAATGTCAAGATTATATATACGTCACAAAAATACGTCACTTGTTGTGGCGTTGATCCATTCATGTGACGTGCAGTTTGTGGTGTCCTGTGCTGTCGTTAATGGGAGATGTCCGTTGTTTTTCTGCGGTTTACATGTTGTAATGTACTATTATATTATTTATTTATGCATTTCTCTGTGCTGAGTGTTCTTGTGTTTGTTTGTATTGTATTCCTGTCACGTAGTGTTGTCATTTTAGCGATATGTTTTAACATTCTCATATAAGCGGGAGGTTTGGCTAGCCAGAAAAACAGGTTCAACCCACCATTTTTTCTTAAAATGTCCTGTACCAAATCAGGAATATGGCAGTTGTTTCTATGTATGTTGGCGTTTGTTTTTGTTGCAGTTCAGTGTTTCTGTTGTTCCGTTGCTTTTCTCTGATAGTTGATGTGCTTCCCTCGGTTTTAGTTTGTAACCCGGATTTGTTTTCTCTTAATCGATTTATGACTTTTAAACAGCGGTATACTACTGTTGCCTTTATTTACCTATCTCAATTTATACATTATATGAACATCATTAGCAGGAATGGACTTATAACGCAAATCATGCTCCAAATGTTATTAATAAGGACGAGTGAAAGCGATATTATAAATATTTTACTATTACCATCATGAACTGATTTTCATATAATATAGTCTCATGAATAAACATTTCACACAGTTTAATATAATTTTTCAAAGTAATAATGCTAAAGTATTTCTTCTCCTGCAATATTTATTCATTTTTTTTTCTTTTTCTTTAGATTTTAGAGATATATTTACCAGACTAGCAGTTGGGTTTGCAATTGTAATATTCATCGTGGCATTGGCATGTTGTTGTGTAACATAGGAATGCAAGTACGGTATATTATATTTTAAAACTGCCACATCGTTGTATAGCTTTGCCTGGTGAATTTTAATGATTTCGACATCTTGTAAATTTGCTTTAATTGTGAATAAAAACTTACAAGGAGCTCATAATTTCCTAACAACATAATTGACGGCAATTTTGTTAGTGTAACGAATATAGTAAATGATATTTATACGCCTTTTGTTCTAATAATTAGGTAGACTCTTCTAATAGGGCTTGGCCAGTACGTCATCTCAGAACTATTTTTTTCATATTTCAGGTATCGAACTAAAAGTATGTCAGTTGTATTTATCAATACTTCTTTAATAGAATCAGAACTGCTTTTGATAGAGTAAATTTTAAATACAAAGGGAAATTTGAAAATCATATACCCAATGAAACAGACAACGACATGGTAAAATATAAAAACAACGAAAGGGTAAAACGTGTTATCAAAAAGTAGAAAAATATCTTAAGAATGTTAGCCGAATACTTCTAAAACAATCATTTAAGGAAGGATCATTGATAGTATTAGTGTAATATTTCAATCAAACCTTTAGCTTTTCTCATCTTTGATGGTCAGGCAGAAACACTTATCAGTCCGATATAAAGGTGTTCCACAACTTAATTTGGAAAGACCTTATTTTTTCTTTAAATTTCCTTAATTTGCATATATCTTAAAGATTGTTACAGATAGAATTGATCTGAAATGGCAACGTGCACAGGAACAGATGACATAATTAATTATTTGTTATCAACCCTAATAAAAATTGTTTTCCTTGATATATTATACACAATTTTGAATAGTTATATTTCGAGAACAGGATGTAGTAAAGACATCGGACCTTAGACACAAAACTTTCCGACCATCTGCTCAAAAGTCATGACTAGATAATTCTTTAAAGTATAGTTTTTTGTGTATATCTTTGAAACGGTAACCGATATCAACCTACCATAAACTGCAAAAATTATCAGTATTTTAAGATCTTTAATTTGTGGTCAATGTCAAGGGCATGAGAAAATTTCACCTTGAATTGCAAAGGGTACTATAACCTTGACCTTGTAACTTTTTAAAAGGTCAAGTGGTCCTAAGTTGAATGGTGGTAGTCCCATGTCTCTACGACTCCAGATCTCAAGTTCGGTTTTGCATCATATATTAAAGTATTCATTCATTGTGCCCTAAATGAGCTACGGAATTGCCCAAAGTGTTGTGACACTGTTGTATTTCACATGCAGATCAGTTTACACTTTGCAGATTATTGATAACTGTAATCGTTTGAGAGGTATTGCAGTTTGACGGGTGGGGGGATATGTTTAACATGGCTATATGTTTTACTAAATACCATAAACATTTGACGAAAAACAAAGAAAAATAAGCAGTTTGAAATTTTCATGTTATACATTGACTTTGTAGTAACATTAACGATACCAATTATTCTGCACGTGATGTGCATTTCGACAATAAATTTCTCTGCAATGATGCTTGAGGCCAAAATATTTGAAATTCCAAAGCTTATTAAAAAGATGAATAGCTATAAACTAAAAAGGCCAAAAAGTATGACCAAAGCCGGGCAAGGAATCAGAGCTTTGTTTCGACAAATTCAGTAAGTTTCATAAGTTCTATTTATAAAATTGATATTGCATCATTTTTTAGACTTTGCCAAATGGGGTCATGTGACATATCAATTGATTATTAAATGAGCTCTCTTCAAAAATGAAAATTTTAATCCCCTTTATCATCCTAAAGAGAAGGGTGAGGTCATTAAGTGTACAAAATAAATCTTACTAAATGGTGGTGTTGTCGCATATCAAGTCTACATTACAAATATCATACTTCAAATCTCGACAATTTAAGTGGATAGGGTCATTAAGTGCGAAAATTGAAAAGTTTAAAAGGTATGCTTCCCGCATATCAAGTGAAAGGTCGTTAAGAGTACATTACAAATATCAGACTTTGAAGGGAAAAACCTTTCAAGTGTTTCACAATCAATTGAGATACTTGTTATATGATGAGTTTTCTCTCTTGTCATTCATCAACTTAGCGAGTGCACAAGTGTATTAGGACCTGACGCATCATGTGCGTTCTTCCCGGTTTCTGACGGGCTTCGTGTTTCTAAATCGTTGCTCTTGAGTATTAATTTGCAGAGTAACATTGTCGTTTTTGGAGGATGGTGGTAGCTTTGTCATGTTTTATTTTTTTTATTTCTTGTTGGTGTCTTTTCTCCTCTTTTCTAAGTAATTTCAAAATACTTCTTGAACAATCTTTTATTTTCTATTAATGAATACACTTATGTGGTATGAACCAAGTTGCAATGCTTGCTTGAATATCAAAAGCCTCTACTTTGAATTGTTCATATGTTAATATTAAGTATATTGCTCAATACGTTCTTGCCTGGATTGCACTAGATGTTGATTTAGCTCTCTGCTTTGCTAAACCAAATCATTTGAAGTTTTTTATCGACTTATCTGTATGAGGAATTTTGGAGTAAGAATATAACCTGGTCGACTTGGAGTGACAATAAGTTGTCCAGTAGAGTTAAATAAATTTAGCTATTAACTATTTGTCAGCTCGTTCGTTTAAGCTAAGGCTTAGCATTTAATTTCAGTTTATCTATGGTTTTGCTGCTCAGATACTAATACATTCGTGCCTTGGTACAGTGTTTAGCGTACATAATGAGAATTGAGGTATCGGTATTGTATTGTTATATAACATCATGGAATATCCATTTATAGTAACGGCATACTTTAATTGAAAAAAAAAAAAACGTTTATGAACTTGAAATAAGTTGATTGATAAACATATATATCTTTACGTATTTATTTTAAATCAACAATTTGTTAGTATTATTATTACTTGCAGATTTCTAAATGCAAAAATAAAAATGTGACAATGTAAAATCTTGGAATAAAAAAAACAATACATACCTGAAATCAAATTTAATAATAAAAATGTCATTTGTATGCATATTGCATTTCTTTAATTCAACATAAAGTTTTATTTATTTTTGTAGGAGAACATCGAATATTATAGTAAATCTAAAAGACATCGAGATGAATCTCAAGGAAGATACTGAGAAACTAAACAATCTCAGGTAAACTCAATGTGAAAGGCAAAAACACAGACGGAAAAGCTACGTCCTTTGAAAATGGAGGGGATTCAATGAAAGCGCGTGTAGAAAACCAAATAGGCGAATATCACTTAGGAAGATAGTTTTCTCTACCAAACAATAGTGTAAACCAAATAATATTCGCCAGCAATTTATTTCCATAACGCGAACATAAATCATAAACAAATGTTTCAAACGTGCATAAAGGTTTAAAATCGCGAAATTTATTGGACCAATAGTTGGCGGGAAAGGGATAAACTTTAAAAAGGTATGTATCTTTCTGTCAATAAACGCAAAGGCCTTCAGTTGATTAACAATGAATACACACAAAAAAAGAACATTACGTCGGACCATGATACTTAGAATTTTGGAAATAACCTGTAGAGAAAAAAATGCCACAACAGTTTTCAAAAGATACAAGCATTAATTAAATGGATTCCGGGTAAAAGGAGAACAACTGTTTAAAATGAATATTCATCAACTGCAGTTACATTTTTCTCAATAAGATTGGTATGCATTATGCATGTCCTTTGCAATCTGTTCATTTATCTGTTTTCTTAATTTATTCATATAGATTTTTAATATATTAAGTAATGAAACTAATACTACCGAAATTGATACTAAACCATGGCAAGCATAACATGAGTCCATTGATCACATGTGGGACATTATCGTGCAAAAAATTAATCAGTGAGAACCCAGATGTACAACACTTGCTGAACCGATAAATGGCTTGATTCAGGAATGGCAGATGTTCCAACAATTTTAACTCTGACGTCTTGCTATGGGAATGAGAAGACGTTTAAATAATTTGCACCGAAAATGATGATGGTATATCCCAAAAGGCTTTAGGTATTTTAAACGACATTACATATGGGAATATTTAGCTTAAGGAACAAAGCCGTGTTGCTAATGCATTTAAAAATATGAAAATGAAATGCACATTGATACTTTTCATTGGTATTTTATTGCCGTTTTTTCTACTGTAATAAAAATAGTCATATAGTTTACCCAACATATGGTTCAGTCTTGTTCCTTGGTATTAATACCAATTGTGATCTAGGTTTTCACTAAATATCAATAGATTTATAAGTTTATGATTTGGATTGATCCATGTTGTTTAATACTAACGTTTCTTATTCTAAAATGAAGCTTTGCTGAAAACCCAGGTGGTTATTAACTTTTTTCAGAGTGTTAAAATATAATGCGATTTTGTAACTTTTAGTTTTTGTTGTTGTTGTACTTGGTTATACTGCCTTTTTATTCATATTCATAATGTAAATGTACACCATTTTTATACATTTTAACATCAAATGAAATATTTTTATTTAAACGATTTACACAATGTTGCTCTTGTACATCGTTACATCTAAGCTCATAAAAACAAACATATCGTACCAATTTTGTAACTAACAAGCTGAAACCTCAAAATGTTTGAATTCGAATGAAACATATAAACCATGCACATATATATGTTATATATGTAATGATAATTTTGCTGCACCTACACATACGTTATTTTTCCCAGTAAACTTTACCTTTAAAAACTTACAAAAATGCATTTCGAAGGTGTTAGATTTCTTGCATGAACCTTATAAGAAGGAATACAAGTTGAATGACAGAAATGTATTTAGTAGTGTGTAGATTTCTTCCATTAAAATAAACGTAGGATTATGAGTTGCATTCCTAATAGCTACAAGAGTATGACAGTCTTAAAAACAGACCAAGGCTTGGGGTAGCAAAATAATTAATGTTCTTATCTACTTCATATATAAAAAATGAAGAGCAACTCAAATAGTGTTTACTGCTCGTAGCAATTTGAAAATGTTAGGTAATCAAATGTTTGATAGTACGAAATAATGAAAATGACATGCATCCGAAGCGCTTTTCTGGATTTTCTTTCATCGGGAACGCTCAAACCCAAATATTTGAAAGTCAAGAATGTATAAGAACCAAAACAGTTGAAGAGCTATATGACCAAAAAGGACCTAAACAGGTTTTTTGTATTTTCAATAAATATGAGGTCTCCCAAAAAAATTATCAAAATTCAATACCATTTTTTTGTGGCAACTACATGCTTCAAAATTATTTATGTCAAAATAATCCTAAAAAATGGATAAAGGAATGCCAATTTAAAAAGGAACATTAATTGAACAGAAACAGAATAAAGGAGACAAACAATCAGCAGAGATTATCAAGTTCTCAAATCGATATCATTTTCTTAAGTGACGACTAATTTTTTTATTCCTTTTCACCGAAATTGGTATATTGCAGGAAAAGTAAAAATGATAAAATTATTCTAATTCAAGATAATGATCAACATCTTCTGAGTACTCTTCTATTTCATCCTCCTTAACACTTGTCTCGGTTCTGCTTGAAACTTCTGGTTCTAAGTAATATTCCTCAATTTCTTCGTAGGTAGAAGTCTCGTTGTAAATATTTACATTGTTGATCTGTCCAGGTGCAGCAAGATATCTGTGATGTATGATTTTATTAGTTTAATACGTGTTATATTGGAATTACTAACCGTAAAATTTAACAGTTTTACAGATAATATGTTTTTAGAAAAAAATCTATTTGTATTATGTTGACACCGGCAACATATTTGCATTATATGGGCATGATGGTTATTAGAATTTGTCTGATATTTTTAATTATGCTATGTGAAAGCGTTTCAGATGACGTTTGTAAGTAACATATTTTGTAAAAAAAAAGTATTCTATTCAGAAATAAACAGAAATAAACACAAAATACTTTCTTCGTCCGTTGTTATTAGTTGTTTCTAATATTTCATTAATGAATATGAAAATTGAAACTACAAAAATGTATTCATACATGTTCTTTTCTGTAAGGATAATACACAAAATGCTAAGTCTTGAACTTGTTGCAGGTGTTAAAACATTCAATATAGTACAATTCGATCAATTATGAACTGAAATTAAAGTGTCTATTTCCTGAATTCAAAGTTTTCAAATTCATTCCTATCTGAAGGACCAGTCCTCAAATCTTCTCTTAAACGTACACCACACCTATTGCAATTACAACATTTATACTTTATGCTGGATAAACGTTGACGTCTTCATTTTCAACCTTCTCACTACATCTGGTAATATTTACCGTTCACGAATAATCATAATGACCATATGTTATATTTGATGTCTTGAATAACGACAATATCACTCTTCTACAAAAATTTTCACTCAAAGAGTTGATATACTGATAAGCTAAAAATATAAGTTTGAACCTGGACTGTTACTGTTACTGCATTGTGTCCAAGCTTATTTAACATAATGAACAGAATGCAAAAAGAGAGCACACCGATACGTTTTCCTAATAGGTAATGTATTTGAGGTAGTTAATATAAATCTTTAAACTTAGCAGATCAATCAACAATTATTCGTCATCAATCTTCTTTCTTCTAAATAAGGAAAGAAAGCTGTCTTACATCATCGACAGATATATCTAATCCTGCAAACACATTCCATTTCAGTAGTGTTTTGTTTGTAAATGACATTACATTAGGTGTCCTTACAAAAATCGTTGAAATGCTTAATTAACATATTGCACTTTTTCCAAATCTACTAATATCCAGTCCATCACAAATCAGTCGATTAAAAAACTGACAACGCCATGGCAAAACACAAACGAAGCACAACTGGAAGACAGTGTACAAAACTTAACATAGAAAACTTAAGACTGAGCAACACGAACCCGACAAAAAAACCTGCGACGATCTCAGATGCTCCGGAAGGGTAAGTAAATTCTGCTCCACATTATATTATGGATCGAATGCGGTATACACCATTCATTTATGTCGTGTACACAATCTGACTGAAATGCATTGCTATAGGACAAGAGTTTAGTTACATGTCATAAAAAGATTGAATTCGGGTGTATCTGATGAAGGTAAACTTAATTCGATTTTGGCGCGAATTTTAGTTTGGCATACTTTTGTTATCCCAAGACAGCATGTAAATATTGCTTATTTGTCATTAAGAAGGAAGGGTCAGAAGATTCCTGCTCCACAAGTGAAACCTGGAGTATATTTCTCAATACGATATTTCTGTGCTTGTTCTCCACTTCATGAATCATTCCTCGTAGATTGTTGCTGGGGAAAACTACGTAAAACAGAGGTAAAGTCATATTCGATGGTTTTATTCAATATTTTCACAATAACAATAAACAATACAACCGCATCGTTTTCCTTTGTTCGTTATGGAATTTTTAAAATGACAGCAGAAATTCTTCTAAAAAATATTTAAAATTACCATTTAAACAAAGTGTTTCCGATGTAATTAACATCCTAGTTACAAAAGGTTAACATGAGTTTAAAGATATAATGACCAGTACAAATGACTCTTCCTTAACCCTGCCACCGAAGAGATAAACGTTGAAACAAAACCAAAATTATAAGTAACAATAATTGGTACAGATAGCCTTGAACATGTGTTTACTAGCTCTACATGTGGTGGGTTTAACAATTGCAATTACATGTGCACAATCCGGGATGAAGGTCGGGAAATTTGGACTGCCACTATCAAATGAGGGTGTTTTGGACATGGACAGATATTTTACATTGCAGCAGGTAGACAACGGACCCTCAAAGCGTTGTAAGAGTTCTTAACCTACAGAGAGCATGGCACTCTCTCTACAAGAGGCATCGCATTTAACGTTCGATTCTGCAGACGTCGCTGCATACGTATACATCCCGCAGAGTCACACGGATGTCCCACTTTGGCATGGGTTTTACTGCCGTTTGTAAAAAGGTCAAAAGTGACATCTTTTTTTATTCCGCAGTCACTATTGAAGGTATTTTCTTAATCATTTCTTAATTATACAACGGGGAATTTTTTTAAATACAATGTATATCAAAAATAATGCCAGTACCAAAGCACCGACTATTGAACTGACGTCTGTGATGATACCATCAGACTAACAGTTTACCAGCAGTTGAATCAACACACAGTTCATCAACTAACAGAATGTTCACTTAGTATTTGTCTGCAATGTTTGTTTGCAAAAAAAACAAACATGCACACGGTCAAAGAAATACAATAACGGTGTGTCGACTATCCATATCAACCTTAAAAATAACTCATTATCTTATCTGACACAAAGATAATCTTTCAAATTACTCACATTGCTCTTGAGGCAGCAAGTAGTCTCTGTGTATCTATAAGAATGATGAGTATCATTATTGGTGATGACGTTTTAAACAAACAACAAATTTGAAGATTTCTTTTTATTTTTATTTTGCATAAACATATTTTCTGAGTTCTGTGATTCTGAATAATCTATATTTAAAATGTTGACATTCACTGTGATCATAACAGTCTTAGATGTATGTTTTATTCCGCGAGAAATATTTCTATTAATATATAATTGTGGTCTCATTTTGGATTAATTGATTGTTGGTTGCTAAACGTCCAGTGGCAACTATTTCATACATGTTCTGGACGAGAACAAATTAATCATAAATACAATAGGTAGGTCCGGAAATAAAATCCGTCCGTGACAAAGGTTGGGGAAATTTTTACTGCCACTGGAAAATGAGGGTATAGTTGATAAAGACAGAAATTTTGTCTTGCAATAGGCCACCTACGAACTTCTCAAAGAGTTGTTGCAAGGGTTCTTAACCTGTAAAAAGCGTGGCTCTCTCCTTACACAAGGTATCGGATTCAATGTCCCCATTCTGACCAGAAGTGGCTGCGGACTTGTACATCCCACGCAGCCAACAGACACCCAACTTCGGAAGGTGTTTTATCATCGACCGGAAGAAGACCAAAGTGACCATATTTCAATTCCCCAGGCCAGTCACTATTGAAGGTCTCATTTTGGAAGAAAGGTATAAGAAAGATGGCCTTATTCAATTAGAAAATACAATTCTAAATTTTGATTTTGTATACTTCAGTTTTATGAATTTAACAAAGCCATAACACACTTAATCAATTGCAGTATACATCACTGACAAAATCATTGCAAACGAAAGAATACTGCAATCTTGTATGATTCCAAGATGAAAGTATTCCCTTTTGAATAGATAAATCTTGATGTTTTTGGCCTCTATATTGGTTTGATAGGTTTAAGCTTTTACTTGTTATTAAACATACCTCGTCTTTGCCGGCAAATTAAGGCAATTGATAAAATAACTGAGACAACAAACAGCAAAGTTGCAAGTAATATCCAGCTTAACAGTCTAATGTTAAAAACATTAGAACCTGGAAAAAATGAATATCATGATCATTTTTTTTTAAAAGTTAATAAAAAGTTATATGTGTTTCTTTTAAACTAACTTAAATAAATACAATGTATCGATATTTTTATGTTTGGTATCAAATTACCAGGAGGAAATTAACCTGCAACTTAATGAAATATATCTTTAGAGTGTATGAGAATGTAACTCGACTGCTACCAGTTTTACACATTCATACCATAACTGATGATCTTTTCATGACTATAGATTACAAGAAATAAGTACAGTTTAAGTAAAAATCTACCTTTTTAATTTTTTTGATTTTGTTGTGTAATTTTGAAAGGCGTTAAAAGATAAATTTAATAGAATGTTCAATTTGTCGTCGCCGAAATTCCGTTATCTTTTCCTCATCAAATGCGACCACCAAAGAAATTTTACTTGCAATTAGTAACACGGCTGGTGCCACTAGTGAAGCACAAACTTCTTACCCTTACTTGAAGTACTCTATTTATATTAAATAGTTTCGTGTTCTTATTGCTTTTGTAGTCAGTGTTATATTTGGTGCCTTTTTAATTTCATTACGTATATTCACTAAGAGACTTTCCGTTATTGTGTGTAGCCTTGATATGACTAATCAATGTTTTTTCTATGAGTAACATGGCTTATTTAAAGTTTCTCTTTTTGTCCATGGTGTTGATTGTTTTATTCGACAAGTTTTTTGGGATGCCTTATGGTATTTTCTGTCTTTTTGCTTTACCATTTAATAATTTAAAACACAGAAAAGACAACATTTGTGTAAGCTGCATATATGTATTATTGGAGATTATTTGGAATAAGTACTATAGCAGGTCAGATTTTCCCCAATATTTCATACAGAATCATTGAATGTAGTAATACAGAGACTAGTTTTGGAACTTTTTGAACTCATTTCTATACATGCTTACTCTGGGAATATTACACACTAGTACATAAAATACTACAAATACAAAAACTATCGTTTTATATTTTGTGTCAACTTGGTGCCTTTTATGTTGTCTCATTGTACATGTATGAGTTTTCTTCTTGAATGAAGTCAGTATAAGTGCCTATAGCTATTTATAACTTTTTTTGGACTTTGGTGGGTAGTTGTCTTTTTGTAAACCATTTTCTATAATGTATATCTCGTAACTATGCATAAAATAAATACTGCTTAATGTGTTTATGATACTTCATACTTTGAATCCAGGCAATATACGACAATTTAAGGAAAACAATTTATTTGAATGTATTTCTTCGCAAGTAGATATGTATGTTCGTTACAAGGAATGTGGTGTCTTATTTGTGACAGAGTGTTAATTTTTTAGAGAAAGTAAAGTAATACCATTGTCATGATTGTTGAATTCAAATTCTATTTTCGTCGTTCCGTAATCATTATCAAGCAAAATATAGCACTTAAATATGCCGTAGTCTTTGTTGATCACAGTGAGATTTGCGATGTACCCGTTGTGGGTTAAAATTTTCCCAAACATTCTTATCACTAAAATATCCGTCGACATATTTTGGAAAAATCGTGTTGAGTTTGGAAGCAGCATATTTTTATAAAACCACTTCGGGTTGTACGGATTTTGCATTGATAGAAACTTGGCAGATAATGTGATAGTTGTGCCCATTGTAATAATTTTGTCAATTACCACTGGTGGACCTAGATGAAAAACAAAATGATAAAACTTCCATTTCATTAAATACTTTTGATTTTATATATTTAATTACCAGAAACAAAATTATATACGCTGATTCGTTCACGCAAATTTAACGCGTTGTGGGTAAACTTGATCCATGCATCATTGGACTGATGAGATCATTGTTTCCACTTCACATTTTGAAAGCTTCTGTCTATATTCGTATGTTCATTTTTCAACACTATGTTCAGATTTAATATATTGAATTTTTCATTATCCCATTTATCTAAGCTGCGATGCGAATAATATATCAATTAAGATATTCAGCTCTTTTTTAACGTACTGATACGGATTTTCTTTTCTGAACAAACGCAATTAAAACGGCAAGATGTTTTTAAATGTAAACATGCAGCAAAAAAAAATGTTATGAATTGCAAGAAAACGCCAAGATAAACATAAAGAACATATTAATAAAAGAACCACTAAATTTAAATTGTCAAAGTACATTTTAAAGCTTACAAATCGTTTTGTTGTTGTTGTTATTGTTGTTGACAACACTGGCGCATTACTACATCAAGAAGTGCATGCAAATAGAATTATTGAATTTTTATATATTGAGTTAAATTAACATTCGGAGTTTTGTCCCAACAGCCATTTAACTAATTGATGCGAAAACGAATTGTTGAAAATGCTAACTCATTATCAAATGTACATAAAGATTATCAATTGTTGTACCTTAAATAGTGAGTTGAATCATCATTCAGAGCTTTTGTACTTCAAGCCATGTTACAAAGTATTAAGAAGATTAATTGATGATTTCTTAACGTAGTTAATAATAAGACAAATAGATAAAATTACTACCTGTAACAATTACACTGGTAGTCTTATTTTGACGGAATATTTTTTGAGGATCTTGGTTCCATGCTACACATATGTATTCACCATTGTCCTCATAATTACAAGAATCGATTGACAAAAATGAAACATTTCCTGTAATATTTCCTGCCACAGATCTTATATATGTACCATGAAATCTGTGCTCCCATGGAGAAAATCCAAATTCTGACATTTCGCCACTGACTTCGCATGATATAATGACTGAATCAGTGTTGTTGCAGATCACCTTATCATTCATATTAAGAATGGGAGCTCCTGGAATTTGATTTACAATGATATCAAGCTATAAGTATAATAAACACACAAATTCAATAATCTTTATAAGTAGTTATCCATTTTTAAGTGAAAGATAAGATCTCATATATTTCGTAGAATTTGCATAGAAAGTCAGTTTGACCTATTGTAGCAGTTTGTACATGCCGTAATCTCGTATGGTTATTATCAACTGTCCACTGCTTTCAATATTGTTTCCACAAATATTATTTCAATGCAATCGAAACTAGACAAGACTCCTTTGGGTGGGGGAGTTCAATGTGAACCAATTGTTTTATTTTCCATTGTTGTCTGTTTTTTGCATGGACATTTGAATCAATTTTTTGTTTGTTTTGTTGTTGCATCTTTCTCGACTTGTTTATTTATATTCATTGACTTGTTTATTTATATTCATTGACTTGTTTATTTATATTTATGTTAAATTTGTTGATTTTTCTTACAACGCATTCGCATCAATTAATGTCTACTCTTTCCTATATATCGTTAAGTTTCGAGGTTAAAGGATTGTGGGTAATTTCACAGCTGTACACCAACATGAAAATGACGTGGTATCATCAGCTCGATATCAACTTACATTTAATCAATCATCGATCGATAAGAACACTGTTACCCAATAATATTGTACACTTTTGAAAAAAAAAGCATCTAGAATACAGTAGACTCTAGGACGGCAAATATCCGTGTGCATTGAAACATTGTCATTAATAGATTTATCATTATATTATTTTAACATTGATTAATACCATACATAAAACCTATGTACAAATTTCCTTAAATGCAAATAACAAAACAATGATATATGGATTACAAAACAAATACAATCAAATGTTGATAATGCTATGATTTAAGTTTTCTCTTTGTCAGCGTGTAATATCTCAGTACGTATATAGTGACTAATCCTCTGTCCTATTGTATTGAATTTACATTTCTAGCATGTTTATATTCTCATTAAGACACTTATGCCAACTTTTCATGAAGCAAGTGCGTGAGATTTGGCTAAAATTGTAAAGATCAAAGAGAAAAAACAATAGATCAAAGGAAAATGCTGCCAAATGAGCATGAAAATTTAGCGTGAATGCGTGAGACTTGGCAGCCCTGTAATAAGAGGAGTTCATTAACTGGGATTTTTTTTTTTGCTTCTAAACGACTAAAATTAACGTCTCAGTTTTTATGGTCACCATCACTAACAGAATGGTCTGTGTCTCAAATCACGAAGTCCTATTTCTTAAAACACCAACATAGTCGTCTGATCAGCAATTTTAACGATGGCGGATGAATATCATTCCCTACAGTTTCTTTTGTTGGTGTATCCCACGTGGTGTATTTAAGGTCATGTTTGGGTTTTCAACATCATTAAACAATTTTTGTACATCATTTCTCATATGAAGTACAGACAAGTGACAAAACTGAATAAGGTCACATAAGAAAACAATACAGGTAATCTCGTATCTATAGATTATCATATAAATGAGGGTCGTAATGGGGTACATTGTACCTTCATGACGAATAACGGTAAAAATCTTGCCAGATGCCGTTAACGGTAATTTTTGGTGCATTACGATAAAATGTACACTTTCTTTAAGACGATAAAAAAAAATGACTGCTTTTGCCGAATCACGTTAAATTTTTTCCAAAAATAACGGTAACGGAGAATTATTTGAGACCTCTGACGAATCACGATAAGGATATTTGGACAAATCACGATAACATTTTAACCAATTTGACGCTAACGGTAGCCGAAAATGATCGTTTGACGCCTGACGGTAAAGGGCATTCCATAAATAACATATATGCATATATAAATAAAAAAAAAAAAGATGTGGTGTTGTCAACTGTATACTTACTTATTACATGTAATTTGATTGACAATGACCTTGTAATAACGCCTGACGCTTTACATGAACACGTTGTTCCATTGTCGAATGACGTCACCATTTTGGAAACTTTAGCGACGTATGTATTATGTTCACGCTTATTTGTTTGAACAACTGTTTCAAGGCATTGCATGTAAATTTGGAGTAGGTAATCCCTGGAAATTGTTTTGCACATAATTTCAACAACACTGCCAGCAGATAATGGAAATTCTTTATCAAATGAAATGAAAGGACCATTTATATCTGCAAGAAGAATTTAAACAAAATGGAGAAATTATTTTTGACAAATAATTATACAAATATGATATAAAAAGCATTTTAAGTCTCATTTGTTTCCAGGGTATTTGTGTTGTTGCCTGAGAAACTCAAATCATGAGCAACAGTAGTCTCGGGGAAAGAACACTCTAAAAAATGTTTAAATGGTTTTGTCAAAAATTAACACCCCCACTGTAAACGAAAATAGATTTTTAGTATATTTTGGTTTCTTTTTACAGAATTTGAAACCTCATTGAAGCCGTTGATCACTGCGTCAGGTTCACATTTTGTTATTACACATATAAAGTCTTGCATTTTTTTGTGATACATACAAAAGAGTGATGATAATGAACTTTATTTTTATACGCACTAACTACTGATACGAAAAGACAATCAGATAATGAGCCAAACATCTTGAAATCCATAGAACATCTAAATGCTAAGTCCCCGCTATCTAATTCGGCAAAATACTTCAACGTGAAACTTCTACCTTCCGCAAAACACTGGCACATATCACTTTGACAAACTGATGCCTCCAAGCTTGAGAAACAACCGCTTGCATTTGTACTTATTTTTGTATAAAACTGATTGTTAACATGAAAATAAACCGCTGAAACTGTCGATGCTGTATTTGAGGTACACAACAGTGATATCTGTTGTTGCCTTTGGACATATTTTGGTCGACTTAACGTTATTTTCGGGGATACTTCATAACCTGAAAAAAAGTAAGGCCTCGTTAGTTTAATATGTACAACACGAAAGAGACACATTTGCAAATGATAATGACTTTTTGATATTTTAAATACTGCCTGACGAATGGAAATGTATCAACGATATCTACTGGTCAAGTACTTTAAGTAATTTATAGTTTTTCTCAAATTAATTTTAACAGGAAATGCTTTTGGAAATGTTACTTTAAGATCAAAAGGTTTACCAAAGTTAGGTCTAGCTAGAACCATAGACTCGGACTTTAATTTCTTTTTTAAACAGCGAATTTCGGGTAACTAATGTGCTGATTCTTGCTTGAAATTTTATAGGTACGAGGACCATTGAGTTACCGTCACTTATGAAGCAAGTTCTTAAATGTTAGATATATCCTTTTAGTTTGAAAATTATTGTCATATTTTGCTATTTTGAGGCAAAAAGAGGAGGAGGTTTGTCAAAGGAACGAACACTATCGTCATTCCGTCCATAAACTCCGAATCTCGTTGACTTTCGCACAATATGAACTGATCTTGAAACTATGTGACCTGAAATCAACAAGTAAGACTGCATTAAAAAGGATTATAGAAATTGATTAAAAAATTTATAAACCTATTTTATTCTTTTTTAAGGGAAATCTTTTGTCCAAAAAGAACTTTGTGATGACGTCATGTCCCCACACGCGTATCTTCCAACGACGTAGAAAAAAAACCAAAAAAATCAGGCTTTCGATGTCGTGTTTGTATCAAACAAAACCAAGTTTTTAGAACAAAAACAAAAGTTTTTGTATGAAGATACTAGCAGTATGCTGTATAAACGCAACGCGTCCGTTATTGCATAAAATGCACGATGGCGATAACTGGTAACTGACGGTAACTGGTCCTCGAACGGTATATCGTTTCAACGTTTTATATTATAGGCTCTCAAACTGTTTGGTCAAGAGTGCATTTGATGAATCTTACTCTAGATACATATTTTGTTCACGAAATTCTTATCTTAGCTTTTCAACTATAATTAGGACACACCGCGTCCCATTCGTAGATTCAACCATGCATATGCATTTTTTGTTAATCTCGTCTGATTTCCGAATTGAAAACCTCTGGCTCAGAAATCTTGCATGCTACACAACGAGGCCACTCAAAAATTTTAAACTGGTTTATCAAAAAAAATTATGATTTATAACCTACAATATACTTTATAACTTGAAATTTTCCATAAATTTACTGTCGTGTATTATCTATGTCCCGTACTATAGTCTTACTAAAAATTCTTATATTTTCTGTATTTGCCCAGTATTTGTTATATATTTGTCAAATTTACCCAAGTCTCTATGTCTGACAGTTTAGTAGAATTCTTTGATTGCGCTACGCATTGTATACATAAAACGTAATTGTGATCCTAATTGAATTTTATACCGTTCGGCCTCTTTCACTTTTCTCCGTTTTTATAACTATACAATTATGTTATAAGGAACTGGAAAAATACTAAATACGTCACAACATCTAGAATATCAACGTGGATGAAAACATATTTTCAATATCCGCAAAACGATATCCATCTTCTTAATGAAACAGTTTTCTCAGAATTGTGTAAGAGGAGGCTATGCCAAAATTGACAAACCTGTTCCAGCTTATTTAAAAAAATTCTGTTCGGTAACAACTTAACGGGAGAGTTTCTTCGTTTTTCTTTTTCTTTGTCATTACTTAAAAAACTCAATGCTTCTGATATCTTGTAACTTGAATAAGTTTACCAATTTAACACTGTTGTAAGATTTTTGAGTATTAATTTCATCTTACTCCGGTAAGTGGGAAGGTGATCTATGAGTTTGACTGTCCCTCTGGTATCTTTCGTCCCTCTTTTTTGAACAATCACAAACATATCTAACCTCGCCACATGCTCGATGTGACTGTCCAAAGTCAGGGAATTGTAAGTCAGTGGTAAGTAACATTAGTCAAAATTGTTTTTCGTTTAATGTTTCGTCATAAATCAGAATTGACTTGCACTAGAATTGATTTAACTGTCTAAAATAAACTTTAAGATCAAATAAGTGCAATGTTAGAATTTTATATCGAAATATCATCACAAGGTTTTTTTTGCAATTTTTAAAATATACACATTTGAAATATGATGAACATAAATGATAAACAAAAAACACACAGCCACCTCCACCCCCCTCCACACACACACAAACAAAAACAACTTACAGCGCACAAGTGTCGTCTACAAGGTTGTTTATGGGGACTATATAACAGTTGCTCTATGAATATCGTATTGAGTGAAAATTGCACATGATTGTTATTTATAACGGTAATGAGTGAAAATTGTGTATCTTGAAAAATATATTCAGTCTAAGGCTGCGTGCCGTCAGCCAAAATATAACCTCATTGTCGGATTTGAACAATTGGGATACAAATTTACTTAAAACGCTCTTCACGTTGTATGCCATACATACATATTTTGGTGCAGCTATACCTAATTCCTTTGACACTTTAACCTCGACACTGACGTCATCGAATCCATGAACACACCTCCATAAACCATTTAATGGATGATCATTGTGAGGTCTTTTAACGACATATGCTGTTTCACCAGATGACAAGTCTTGTGTTATGTTGTTCGTATTTGAAAAACACATTGAATTTGGGTATGGCAGCAAGCAGTGCGCTATTTCATCACCGGACGGATTATATATTGTGACGCTAGATACTATTTTATCTGCTTTGCACGCTATTCTAAGCTGATCACTGTTTACACTCCAGCTGATGCATATACTTCCGTAGATGTCGATAATATCTGTTTTAAAAAAAAATCAAATAAGTCTAAAACAAACCTGGAACAAATTCTAGAAATGTACGATAAAAGCTATACATACATCATTGGTTCAATACACTATTTAAGTAGCAGTCTGGCTAAGAATCATGCAAAATGATGAAATAGTGATTTACGGTATGTCGCAGAAATTTACAATACTTTTTGTGAAGTTTGTACTGAATTTTAAATATAAGACCATAAAACACAGTATTTTTCTTGGTCCTACATATTAAATGTTTGGAAATGTGAACTTTCCCCACTTATTCTAGTATAAAAATTTTCTTCTATTTTCTTCAAAGACCGGATGTTTTAAGGAAAATGGTTAAATCCAAAATAAGGAAAATAATTTTCTTTAAAACATATGAAACCTTGTACTGTATTTGAGTAAATTTGTTTTTATTTTGGAGTAAACATGATATAAGAAAGATAACTCTCTCTAATATAACAACAGTTGCCATGTTACTGAAAAAACATTCAAAGACATTATCTTAATGGAATTTAAACATTGCCATTTTATTTCTTTGTATGAAAATACAGAGTGGTTCATATTCAATATTAAGGAATAAATAGCATAAAGACTTTGATTCTCTTCATTCACCGGCCCCTGAACTGCAATGTTTACATTTTGAATTACTCACTTCGGTTTGAAAAGATTTTTACGTCTGTTTGTATTTCATTCGATCTTGTACAGATTTATGTCGTTTTTACCGTAACGGGCGTTCATACCTTTGAGGAGATACTGTGGATGACGGGGGATATTTTTGAATGTATTTAGACAAAGGCAAGTCCTTTCACATCTGTTCCAGTGAGATGTTGATCTGTCTCCGTTGTACTAGTAGTTTTCAATTTATCAGAATTTTATAAACGATATCCCCAACCAGTAAGACAAGATGACTGCAGCACATACATTGTAAATCATTTAAGAAAACCGAATTGAAAATATTTGAAGTACAATCAAGACAAAGGGAAGTTTCAAAATGAGCAAGCATGACATAGCTTGTGAAGAGCGTTTTTTTTTTTATGTCGTCGTCAGACCATGTGTGGTTTTCACTACCAACCTTTCTTTTGGCTGTTTGCCCTTTTCACTCTTGGAAAGGATTTCAAATAGGGAAAACAGTGTAATCATCCTCTACGCAATATAAAAAAGAGAGCCATAAGATGAGAAACCAGTCAGCAAAGCAGGAAGATCCTATGGACCATGGAGTAATGGTAAGCGGTGGTAATACTTAATTTATTGTAAATTCATTATTCTTCCTGTGAAGACGATTTATATTGATGTATTCAAATGATATAAACACCCATCAGGGATCCAGTGTTATAATGATTAGGGAATTTACGATAGAAAAGATCCATAAAAAGATGGCAAATTTAAAAATTTGATCTGTTTACAAAGACAGAAAATCAAAATTCGCCTTGGGTTCTATCCGCATTTTTGAAATTATACACTTGCTGTAAAAGTTAGAGCTTTATTGCATTTACCTTGTCCATCTGTTTGTTTGTCTGTCTATCTGTTAGTCTTTCTTTAATGCTCTTTCGTACTTTATTTGGCCTTTTTAAATTTTTCTGATTCACTGATGAGTCTTTTGTAAACGAAAGGCGCGTCTGACGTTCAAAATTTATTTTAATCCTGGTATCTATGATGAGTTTTTTTCTGACCATTCGTCTAACAAATATTTCCGTCAGACTTTTCTCAGGTGCCACGTAACAGAATTTTATATTTAATCAGCAGCTTTAGATTGATGAGTTGTAACATGTGATATAAATATACGAAGATGTGGTATGATTGCCAAACACGCGTCATTTATAGTAGAAGCAAATACTAGTACTTGTTGGCTAGGAATCAGAATAATGCATGAGTCTAGGTACTTTTCTTCCTATGGAGTCTTTACCTTGTGAGCTTGTATTTTAAAAATATAGAAATATGTTTACGTTTCGTTCTTGTACAAATATCATTCATATCTTAATAACAAAAATCGTCCTAAACATGTATGAAATATTTGCCACTGGACATTTTGCTAAGAACAACAACTATAAACATTTAATTATCCTGAATACATTTTTTTGTATTGTTAGCTTCGCTCCACTGGCCGGTATATATTCCGTTTTCTGTAATTCCGCACATTCAGAAAATCCTGGATCCGCCCATGATTTCTGACTTGGTACAGGCATTACTCAAAGAATATGATGGGTTATACCTGGTTATATAGCTCGATAAACTTCCCACTTGTATGACAATTGTTTATCATTCCATTTTAAATTGACAAAAAGGGTGCTTTCTGACACGTCCGCGTACTGATGAATAAAAGTTATATCCGAGAACACCCCTCGAAGCAATCGTTTCTTACGTGGTAAACACATGCTCGTTTTTCGAATCATCTGTTAAGAAATATACTCTGTTGAATAGATTAGCCACATTAAGTATATTTCTACTTTGTTATGTGTCTTCATAAATCTCAAGATTGATTTTTTTTTAAAGAAGCTGATCAAAAACCAGTTTCTGATTTGGAACAGGATCATATTAACCTTAAAAAGTTCATTTTCACTAAAAGTATCTATCCCTTTGCTTCAAAATTAAAAAGACTATCTTTTAAAATTATATAAAAACATTATACACATTAAACAAGTACTTAAAAGTGAATAAGGTTGTGTACAGCAAGCTTAACTATATGATTATTTAGAAAAGACTGTATAACTATTGTAAAATCATTCAGACATGGTCTACATTCTCTACTTTTTTGTGAAAAAAGTTTTCCTTACTCTTAAACGTCACGGTCGCGAATATTGTATTTTTAAACTGTCTATTGTGTAACTTGGATTGATTTCACCAATGAAATTTGCACTCGAATGTAGTATGCTCTCGAAATATCATTTATTGGGTATAATAGACCATTTTGAACAAATGAATGGGAGCCGGAAGTTTTTAAATGAAGATCGTCAATGTTTCGGTACAGGCTTCAACAATTGTCAAAATTTTTAAACTTATACCGTAAATCAGCTGTAGGTGTAATACCACCAAATCATAGCACGTCACATCCGGTTTCATACAAAAAAGGGTCGGAAAAAAAATTCCATTGGATGTGACAGTTATAGGAAATGAACCCTGCATTTCATTGCAAAAACAAATTTCTGAGTCACAAACATATATCTTGGGTGTTTCAAAGCACCATTCTTATATTTTTGCTGTTCCTATAAAGTATTTTTGAAACTTCAGGTGACATGGTTACTAAAGCTTGTTAACAGGAAAAAAGGGATGAAAATTTGATTGGTTTACTTCCAGTGATGGTTATTATCTTATATGCAATGAAATGTTATGTGAAATATTCCCTGTAGTACTCGACAGGATAAAACTTTACTCATGCCAAGTATTTCTTCAATTGAAACAATTTGAAAGACGAATTCTGCACAATATTTTTGAAAAATGTCAATTTAACAAAGACTAATAGGGGGAAATCACTGGTGGTATTACTCCTGGATAAACACATGGTAAAATAAGTGTGACAAATTGGGAACAAAAATTAAGCATTTCAAATGTCTTCTTTAAATGTCCAAATCTGATTTCGGTTTAATCGCTTCTGACCAGTTTGATCAATTATGATAAACCTAACGTTGATTAAATTAGATTCGTGTAGTTTTCCACCGTATCCATTCGGAACTTTACACTCATCATTTCCATTTGAATCACTATAGCACCTGATCGTTTTGAATGCAGTTAGAATATAGTATAACACAGAATACGTTATAAGTACAATAGGCAAAACCAAAAAATTGAACAGTACAAGCAGTGGCGTAGCTTGGCTATTTTTAAGTGTACGCCCGAACCTTGGCGAGGGGCGTGGGTGCCACCAGCAGGTTTAGGTCAGAGGACTTCCTGGTAAGAGGTTCGTTGAGGGAGAAGCACCAGGAAGCTCACTCGTTATTGAGAAAGAAATATTATTTTAAATAAATTTGTCATAAAAAACTCATCAATAGTAACATACTTTAGAGTCTAATTTGTTAATTTATCAGTTATTGTGTTCATTTGGAATCTAATGGTCATAGATTTCAGAGAAAAATGTCCAAACCAGTCACTTTATAATATGTTTAAAGGGAGATGTGGGATTAAACACAAGCAATCGACAAAAATCCCAAAAAGCAAAGAGTTTCCATTTCAATGTTGTCATATATTAATTATTTTAACTTCATCTTATTTTCTCCCATTTTTATGCACAAATTTTGTTTATGGACACAGGAACTGATTAATGTTTATAGATGTTCAGGTGTAACATAAAAATGTGTAAGGCATGTGTCTCGCCTGGGATTGCTGCTGTCAGTGTAAAAGCGGAATTTAAGAAAAATACAAACTTTTTATGAAATTGAACAATTAGCTGATATCCAAGTGTCATAACAATCTATGAAGGTATAATGTTTAACATGTCACAAAAATTTAATCCAGTCTGTTAATTGCAAAAAAAATAAATATAAAATAAGTCCGTCTGTCAGTTAAATACAGAAAAATGAAGAAAAAAATGTACTTTCAAATTTTGCTTCAGACATTATCTCTTAATCATAAAAAAGCTTCTGCCAAATTGTCATAAAATTCGATGAAGGTTTGACAAAGTAATTGATGTTTAACAAACTTTAACCTAAGACTATCTTACTGTATCTACTTATTAACTGCAAAAAAAAGTCCTTTTATCAGTCAAATACGGAAAAAATATATTTTTATTATGCTCTGGATACTATCTTTTGGTCATTAGAAAGCTTCTGTCCAAATTTCATTACATTCCATGAAGGTTTGACAAAGTTATTAAATGCTTGAACAAACTTTAACCATGCACAGACCAAACCTAAGTGTTGACGACACCGACGGAATCTAAGATCGGTATGTGTCGCTTTTGCGACATAAAGGTCACAGGCTCGATATTCACACTTTGACAGAAAATGAACAAATGTATAAATAATATGATACCATTTGATTATAAGTTTATTTCGTCACTTCTTTCTTCAATTACAAGTCATAGAGGAAAGAATTAAAAGGCTTTTAACCAGATCTTTTATTTTATTTAGATTAAATATTTTTTCTCTAAAATTTATGTGTACGCCCGGGCGTTTTGACGTAAACGTAGCTACTCGCCTGACAAGTTAATATGAAGCTGCTCAATGCTCCAACAATAGCTATTATCTTACCTTCTATACATTTCTAGGAATATGATTGGTTAAAAGCGTCCGCGTGGAGACCGTGTATATTCCATATTAGGTTAGTAGGGAGGCGGGGCTTATTTCATACACGGTTAGTAGTGGTGTTACGTCCCTTTATAAAAACAAAACGGTACTGAGAAAAAATCTTAAAGGTTTCAACAGACGACGAAATTGATGATGAAGATTGAAATAAATTCATAAAACACATTTAAACCTAAAAAAATTGTTATTGTTGGCATCTGTTTTTGTGGGATCAATGGAAGTAGTTTCTTAATGCTAACGGTATTGAAGACTTGATCATTTTGATAGGTCACTAGTCTAAATTTCACACGCTAAGATAGTCGGTAAGATAAATTCGTTACATAGTGTGCTAGTGACGTAATACGGTATATATGGGGTCAGTAAATTCCATATGGGGATTCGAGCTTCGCTCTCACCCCATATGGAATTTACTGACCCCATATATACCGTATTAGGTCACTAGCAGACTATGTAACTAATAATATTTGTACAGTCCCAAACGACTATTGTAGCTCAATATTAAACTTACATTTAAGCAGAAAATACGTATATATTAGATAACCATCCATTTTGTTCCTGTTTTTTATAGAATGTCAAAATTGTCTACAATGCCTTCTTTACTTCCTCATCTTCTGTGAACTATTAGATAGCAATTAAAATTTGATTATTTTATATATATTGATATCCGGTTGACAAAAATATATGCAAAGGAAATAGGAAATATATAATTGGTAATTAGTATTATGTAATATTAAAAAACATCTGCATTATATATAGATAGTGTGAGATATTTATAATTATCATAAACAATAATAGTTCCGCTTTTAAGGCCAAATTGATTTTAAAGTCACTTTTGGAGTTAATGTAAAGATTTCTGTGCATAGCTTGTGAACTGCTGTCTTTCGTTTCCTCATTTTGTTTATGAAAGAATCTTCTATAGTATAGGTATTAAGTAATTTGTGGTGACAAGATCCCCGACATAATGATTTACCATTGACATAGATAACGTTCATTGAAATCTACCTCACTACAGGCACGGGCATTCGAACGCGTTAGAATAAATCAATACCGTAAAATGTGGCCATTTACTTTACTGGTAGAGTGTGTTCGGTCTGTGCTTTCGCTCCCGGTCTTTGGCCAACATACTGACAATCCTAAGAACCCACATTAAACAACAAAGAAACTAAATAAAGTCACACATTCCAACCTCTGAGATTAAAAACAAAATACACCTACTGGTTCCCACTGACTATGTTAAACTTGAACATGGACCTTGTAATTCCATGCACCAGGGACCAAAGTCAGCCCAGTAAACAAAAAACATCGCATTAAATAATGTCTGAAACTCGTCATTTAGAAGATTTGGCCTTGTTGTCATAAAAAAATCGAGCACGATTTTCGTACTCAGACTCAGAAATCAACCAATCAAAATCCTGGATTTGGTGTTTCGAGCACAAATTTTGTACTCCAAGTACTGAGTAAAGTTTCACGTCCGAGAGCCCTGATTAGTTAAAGACCTTAAAAAACAAGCGATAACACACAATTTAATTCTAGACGATCTAATTAAAATTCGTTCTCCGCACTTGCTCCTCATTTTTGTTCGGTTGCTTATATGTCGCGTGTGGGAGCTCCCACCCGCGACATATAAACAACCGAACGAAAATGAGGAGCAAGTGCGGAGAACGAATTTTAAGTAGATTGAATTCCAGAGTAAGACTCGAATAATTCCGAAGATTGACGACCGTTACGCTAAAATATCCCTCTCGGATTAACCATTCTCTATAATATCGCTATCAAAATGTACCACATGATATCTTTATTAACCCGATATTCATAGAATAACTAGCTAGTGTACAATTTCCTCTATATTTTGGTAATAAAACGTAAGCTATGAACTTATAAATGTTTGAGTCTAAAACCGAAACATAAATAAATTGAAAAAATATAAATATTTAAGTCAAACATTAAAAACGAATAAATTGAAATTAAAGTACAACTTACCAGTACGAAATATGTCTTCAATCTAAAGAAACATTGTCCAAACAAAGTTTAATTATCAGGACTGGACATCCAGTCTAGCACGAGAAAAAACAATAGCGGGAAATTACTGTAATAACGGAACTAGTGAATACTATTGATACGGGTACTTCGTATGTACACGTATATATACAGATCACGGGATATTGATATTTAGCGGGAATATTTTCCCTTGTTGGTCACTTCTAGCCAAGTATCAGACTGGACAACAGTAAAATAAAGTTCGTTTTCAATTGTATTGTTATTCTAATTTGTATTTAGTAGGAATTAGATATTTTACTAAAGAGTAACTTAAGTTATTACTTATTACACATAGATAGTATATTTACTTTATATACAGTCCAAGTATAACTCTCGAGACGGTCTTCCGAGCATTTGGGTTTGGACACACATTTTTAAAAACAGTCAATTAATTATTGTTGCAGTGTTAGCTCTAATTAATATAATTGTTCCTTTTTTACTATTTCAGTAACAGCTTTTGATTGAACTCTGATTTATCGGAAATGAGACAGAAATGGACAAAAAAGAAGTCGTGTAATAAGGACACATTGCATTTTCCTACTGTGTTGCTCTATCTTGAGTAGTATAGTGTTTTAATAGCTGGTGACGTCTTTCCGCTTTTGTTTTTTTGTTGTCATTACTTGTCTGTCCTTCTTCGACATAAATTCGGTGGATCGAGATATCTTCTTACTTTTTCATTTACTTTGAAATTCTTTACACGATGTTAAAACAGATTTTTAGATTTGGGAAATAGGCATACACATATTGCCTCGAAAATTGTCAATTATGTAGGTTAAAGATGTCTACAATTACCTCAAAATTCCTCAAAATATGTGTGGAGAATCTGTGTGTTTCAGAGGCAGGTAATAAAACAGAGCTTTTCTAATATGCTTCTGTTATTTCAAAGATGTTATTTATCGTCATGTCTAAAAATTAATCTATTGCCCATCTTGACCACAATCCATTTCAGAGCTGGAAGATTAATTCTATTATCCATGTTACATGTAGCTATACGGACATTTTTCGATTTTATCTGCAAAACCTTGCAAAGTATTGCCTTAGTTTGTCGTTTATTATTAAATTTTGCCTTAATTTCTAAAAAAAAAAAAAAAAAAAAAAAAAAAAAAAAAAAAAAAAAAAATCATCAGAGATACCAGGCGTACGTATAAATTACGTCAGATTCGTGTTTTGGTTAGATAAGACCCATCAGTAGCGCTCAGATGAGAAAATCAATAACAACGTTTAAAAGCAATTAAATCTATAAAGACGCTTAGATGAAAATCTACACGACACTTGTTAATGTTGAAAAGAAGTACTTACGGTGAAGTGGTTTTCGTTGACACTCGGATACCTACAGAAGTGCTTCTCTATGCGGGATTTCCATTTAAACATTTACAAATATTGTGTAACGTGCACTGGTTTATATTTGTATCAAGTGAAAATATTCATTTCGTTTTTGTGCGTTTTTGTTTGTTTGTTTGTATGTAGGTATTTTTTTCAGACGCTTTTCAAAAAGGGAGTCGCAATAAAACATCACATTGTTTATTATATTATTAACTTTATTATAATAAGTTGTATAATCATTTAAAAGGGATCAAATGGATTGGATTAACAGAATTAAAATTAATCTGATACAAATTATGAATAAAGAAAATGGCTAATAAATCAAAGAATAGAGAATAGTTGGGTGTTAAAATATAATAATAGAAACAAATTGGTAAACAAGCAAAAAGAATAAACAAAAATGATATAAAAATTAAAGATAACAGAAATAAAATCCCATGCAGATATGTCTAGAAATTTATAAAGTTTCTTGTAACACGTATATGTTCCAAATGTAGTCACAATACAGTCCTTGTATCCTCGATTGCGACCTCACCGAACAAGACTTATCACCGAACTTGTACTTACACTGATCAAAACAACGGGTGTCACTCTTAGAGCAGAACCTGCCCACCCTTCCGGAGCATCTGGAATCACCCCCGATTTTTAGTCGGGATTGTGTTTCTCAATTGTCGCTTTTCTATTTAGTGTTTTGAAGACTGTTGTTTGTTTTTGTTTTTTTTTTTTTGTTTTTTTTTTTCGTTGCTTTATGTATTTTGCCCTGGTGTTGTCGCTCTTCGACTAATGAATTTTGATTTTTCATTTGGTATCTTCCGCCTATTTTTGTTTAATTTAGCCATAGTGGTGTTCATCTCTCTTTTATATGAAATTTTACCGGCAACGTTGAAATACTGTCGTTGAATATCAAAAAACGATAAAAGTAGCATTTATACATCTAACGATGTATAATTAGAATGTAACATGTTTAAGACATAGATTTATAATAGAAAAGAACGGATATGGATATCCATCCATGACACAATATCAGTATATGCACCGCAAAAAACACAAAAACCAAAAGAACAGCGCTTTTATCTTCGTCTCAAAGTCATGTTTAGAATATACGTAAAGAGCTCCATTGATATTCATATTTTTTCATTTACAGTGCAAATTCCCGATAAAAAATCCCACAAATACTTTTATTTAAACAAAAATGTAGCAGAAACCGAAAAATTAGAATGCTTAAAAATACAAATTGCAGTTATAATATTCTCACCCCTTAAGTATCGAACATACCAAACACTTTTTTTACACTCTTCGATACAAACAGTTACAACCCGTTTAACTTAGATTAAGACTGGGCCATGGCATTTCATTTTTTCAGTGTTAAGTGAGTGTTTAAAATCGACTTCAGTGATCACCATCGTACTTTATTTTCTAACTAATGCCATGGCGTTTTTTTTTTTTTTTTTAATTTATGAGATTGAACGTCCCTTTCGTATCTTTCGCCCGTCTTTTAGATGGTGTATCAGTTGTAACCGGAAATGTAAATTTTCCCCCTTATCTACGTAAGGCCAATGCATGTCTTAAACTTTGGAGTCGACGTTAACTGTTCGCTTCATGTTTTATCAAACACACCACAAAGCTAAACTATTATACTACGCCGGGATACTTTTCAGAGCAATTGCATTTTGAGAGAGCCCACACTTAAATCTTGTATCGGTATTGGTATTTAACATCAGCGCAGTATTTAAACCCCTTTCCTAACACGTCTAATAGACACTTAATTAAATTAATTTGAATACGACATTCGTCAAACTTCATATACAAGGAACAATGAGGGGGTGGTATGTTAACACTCAGAAATCATTTCGTGTGTGTTTTTCCATGCTGGATTTCCTCAACATGAGCTTTAGTTTGTATGTCAAATAAGAGCAGATGAAACAGATAAAGATACAGTATTCAGGAAGTTCACAAAACTATTTTTCTTATTTTTCCTCGTTTATCTTAATTGTATGTACAGTCTTATTTAATGAATATATTTTCATCAGGAACGCTCAAATCTTTTTTTTATTTTGCCATTGACCATTTTACTAAACGAATAAATAAACGGGTTAATAGATAAATCGAAGCGATATATATAGTACACATACATGATTACATAACATGTATGTTTCATAAGAATCAGTAATTTTGATTAGCTGACAAAAATCGACAATCATTCCAAAATAAGATTTAGTTTCCCAATGAAATTTGACATTCCTGACAGCACGTGGTAGAAAGCAAACGAAATTGTGATATAACTCTTTATTTTACGGTTGAAGCATGTAATGTAATTTCTGTATGATAATTGGGCGTTGATCGTGCGTACATTTTTTTTGTATGAAGCGCGCAAAAAAATGTGCTTCGGTCAACGCTTTTGCATCCCAATAAAATTACAGAAAGAAGCATTCAATTCTAAAATAACCATCCTGCTTCCTTTGGTGTCCACTTTGCAATTTGCGTCTAAGCAAAGTTGATTTCTTTTGCTGAACGTATGGGAATTTTTAAAAAACTAAATAATCAAACGTCAGTATTAAAATGCAGGATAAAAGCAATAAGCAGTCATTGTCGGAAAAAAAATAATTTTATCTATATTCGCTAAAAGATAAGAGAAAAGCTCAATGAACCTCGCTTTTTTCTCAATTTATCAAAACGTACTGTCTCGTGATTATATATTTTCAGACAATTCATGCATATATACAGGATTCAAAGCTCACACCATAGCAACACTCATGCGCATGGTCGACAAGACCTGAAAGGCAGTGAGTGTAGTCTAGTTGTTTTGGTGTTCAGTATAGAAGATACGAAGTTTACGGGGTAGTTGATTTGTTACTGGAATGTTATGCACGTCTGTCTCGTTGTCTTTCACATTCAACATCCTAGCGTCTTTATCTATCAATACATTTACTAGTATATGTTGTTTCTGCATTTTATAACCAAGAATTTTTTATTTTGTTTTTAACATCATACTTTAATCTAAAGGAAAAAGAGGGGGGAGATAATAGATGGTTATCAAAAATAAAACTATCAAATTTCTTCAAACTTTTAACAGAAGTACTTAGGACAAATTTGCTTGAATAAACACCCGGAAGTTATATTGCAGTTACTTGTTTATCAAGGGTTTCAATTAAATGAACAGTTTTATATTCTTGCCAAGAAATATCGAAACAGGAAGTCTTTTTGTGGGGAGAACATAAAGTTATAATTAACACACAAACCTTAAGAGAACCCAACACAACAGGTCGATATCAAAGTTATTAGTTTAGATATACACTGCGATACTAGTCGCAAAAAATGGGGGAGTACCAGTCGCAAAATATGGGGGAGTACCAGTCGCAAAATATGGGGGAGAACGTTGAAGAAGTAAGCGAGATAGACACACACGAATATCAAACTGGTCAAGATAATACTTTGGTTAAACTCGACAAAATCCAGTACGAAAGTCGGAAAAGTGATAAACTGATCATCGCCTCTTTAGCAGCTCTGTTCATTTGTTTTTCTGTCGCAATATCTGTCATTTCAATATATTTGAAAGGTAAGTCTAATTTTTAACTCAAATAGTGTTTGTATGTTTCTACCTGTTTCTGATGAATAATCAGTATTTCCAAGTTTTACTTAAAACTTGTTTGTTTGTTTTAGTTTTTTTTCTCTTCAATCTTCAACAACAAAAAAGTTTTTTTTGTATACGGAACAAAAATAATCTTACAATATTTTTTTTTATATCAGGTTTTTCATTTCTTTTAGACATTCAGACAGCAACCGAACGACAAAGAACATTACACTGTTCCCGATAATCGACGAGTATACACACTATCATATAGTTCGCCCCGTGTTTAGACAAGTTGTGTATCCAACATAGGCTACTAAATATCTACCACGAGGGCCATTTTGTTCACAATACGTTTACCACGTGGATCCCGGATAACCTGAATTTGGCAAAGTAAAGCCAAATAAAATGAGAGCTTTCTAAGAGCCTGCATCATTCATCTGGCAAACTACTCTATAATATTCATTTTTACCTTTTTAGCTATCAATTTATTTTTCGAAAATGATCGAATGACATTAAGGCCAATACATTTATTTTTTTTAATTCAGTGCCAGACTCACATCATTTACTTACACGCATACAACATCACGTGTTATTGGCGTATTTCATTAGGTCTTTCCACGGAAAAGTTTTTTTTGGTTTCTTGATTTGAGCGATCCGGAGACTCCATATGAGAACAATTTTCCTTTATGTATTTGATATATGTCATATGTATTTGTAACAGGAAATGATAGAGTCCTAAGGTCTTTTGACTTGAAGTCCTTGGTCCGACAAAAAAATGAGGACAAGGTCACATGTCAAGGTCGTGTTGATTTTTGCTTACTTTCGCTTCTCAGCAAAAAACCATATAAGATATCGACAAAATAGTTTTACTAAATTGTTAGATGCTACATGTCGTTACACATACATTTTCATAGAAAGGGTACGCTGACATTTAATATGAGTTTTCCCCCATCTAATATTTAAAATCAGCTGCATTGTGAAATAACTAATCAAACATTTAAAGTAGAGACTTTGGGTCTTTTGGTTTGAGGTCTTTGCTTTCTGACCTAGAAATAGAGGTCAAGGTCAAAGTTCAATTCGACGTCCTAAAATTTGGCCTTTGCTGTAATTTCTTATTGGTACAGGATAACGTCATTAGAACTATTTTCAAGCAAAAGTAGAATGAAACCATATATTTTTGGAATCAGCGTGAAGTAAGCTCTTATCTGACACCGAAAATGACTTTTTAAACCGCGGATGTAAATACTTTCCATTAAAATATATGCATTTGGGATGAAAAGACCTTCTGTAATTGTTTCTCTGTTGATTGTTCTGAAACTTTCCATTTTAATTTCAGTGTGCATGGACCAAAAGTCAACATTAGAAAGACAGATAAAACAACTGAAAACAAATTTATCAGAATTGTATGACTTTGATAAGCAATTGAACAGTTCGGTTGGTAAGTCAAAAACTTTATAATGTTATAGATAAAACTTTTGATAAACACAGACGTTACAGTTCAATAGGTTAAGAAAAGGCTTACTTATACGGATTTGGCTATTCTTTTTGGTCCCTTTTGGTCACATAGTTCTTCAAGCATTCAAATATTTTACATTTTACGTTATTTTTTCAGTTTAAACGATCCTGGAAAATATAAATCCAGAAAAGTGTTCCGGACATACATAAAATTTGTTATGAGATATTTTCCTTTTCTAACACTAGGTTACTTTGATACTGTTACGATATATATATATTTGAGCACTTGAATAAAATAAAATAAAAATATTGCTCCGGATAAGATCCAAAAAGATTAAAATAACTCTCAATGAATTATTGCGTTCGAAACGCTTTTCTTTATCAAGAACGCTCAGTATAAACATTTGAAAACCAAGGATGTAAAAGTACTTGAATGTTTTAGAGCTACATGTATTTGACCAGAATGACATAAAAAGAATTTACCTAAGGTTGTTTTGTCAGTACCGAAGCATTAACTATTAAGTTGATAATCCCAACGAGGACTAGCAGACGACCGGCAGTGGTCTAGTCCCAGTACTAGAAAATGAAAAGAAAAGATAAATCTGGAGAGACCGAACATCTTCACCAGGAAAGCTAAAATAAAAAAATTATGAACGCCAAGGATATAAAACTACTTGAACTTTTGAAGAGCAACATAATCAAAAGGGACATAATATCGTGTAACTATACTACAAAATCAAATAAGTGTAAATAAAATAATGCTAAAAGAAAAATGTTTCTGTACAATACAAATTGGTTGTGTATAATGACCCCAAAAATATGTGACTGTTTATCAACAAATGTAATAATTGCCTCAATGAATTGAAGGTCCTATTGAAGATGCAGGTCCGATAGGATCCAAAGGACACATTGGTGATAAAGGACGCAAAGGTTCAATTGGTAATAAAGGCCAAAATGGAGGCAAAGGCCCAATTGGAGATAAAGGTCCTATTGGAATTAAAGGTCCAATTGGAGACAAAGGGCAGCTACATGTAGGAGACAAAGGCAAAATCGGTAGCCAAGGAGATCAGGGTCCGGTGGGAGTCAATGGTTCAACAGGGGACAAAGGTCAAAAGGGAAACAAAGGACAAAGCGGAGATAAAGGAGCCATTGGGGACAAAGGTCAAAGGGGAAACAAAGGACAAAGCGGAGAAAAAGGACCAATTGGAGACAAAGGTCAAGTTGGTAAGTAATATCAAAGTCTTTTAATAGTTTTAAAATACAAATATTTCCATTATGAAAATAGGGAGATGTGGTATGACTGTCAATGAGGCAACTACCAGACCACATGACGTGGATCTAAGCAACTATAGGTCACAGTACGGCCTTTAACTATGAGCAAAACCCATAACGCACAGTAAGCTATAAAAGGCCTCGACATGAAAAAAAAAAATATAAAACAATTCAGGCGAAAAAAAGATGGGCCTTTTTTACGCGGAAACAATAAACATAAATCACATATGACATACAGCATTAAACAACAACCACAGAACTACAGGCCCATGACTTTGGACAGGCATATACAAATGATCGGGATTAATTTTGTAAGCGCTGAACCTTTCCACTAACCTGGACGTAAAAGAGAGGCGAAAGATACCACAGGGACATTCAAACTCATTTCAAAAGTCGAAAATAAACTGACAACGGCAAAATAGAAAAAATAAAGACCAAAAGACAAACAACAGTAGATACAAAACACAACATAGAAAACTATAGACTGAGCAACACTAACCCCACCAAAAACCGGGGTTGATCTTAGGTGCTCCGGAAGGGTAAGCAGATCCTGCTCCACATGCGGCACATGTGTTGTCCATGTAAGTACAACCCGGTTGCAAGTCCAATTTGGTACGTCACACCTTGGGAAAAGGAGGGCGGGATTGTGACTACGACGATTGGAACATATCCGTCGTCATCTGTGAAACAGATATTCTGTAACGGTCAACCAACTCGTAATCGCGTCCGTAAATTTTCGAATGGATGACTTAAGGTCCTAAAGGTGGTTTCAGGCTTTGATTTATGTAACATCTTTATATTAAAACTCTCAAAAAAGATAAACGGATAAGCGACAAAGGAAGGAAGCGGAAATTGTTATTTCATAGTTCTATATCAAGATTACTGGATTGACTTATTTGGCTTAGTTTAAAAGTATATTACTTGAATACGTGAAATTTCATGAAAACAATCCACTAACTTTGATATAAAATGCTTAGTAGGGACAACCTCAAAACATTGATGTCGGATAAAAATTTCATACCTGCCGACCTCTGAAACCTTCAAAGAGGAGTATCTTTCGATTCGAGCGCAAACGACATTTTCAAGTTAAATATATGACCTGTTTACTTATTCAACTACAAAACACTAATAAGAGTCGATAAATATACTTTATTTCTTCAATTCATAGTTAGAATATATACAAGGTGATTTTTTTTTTTCCTTTTTCAATACCTTTTCAATACAAATAGATTTTATGCTCCCGCGCGGGAGCAAACCGGCAAGCGGGAGATTTCCGGAATTTTCGTCATTTGCGCGGGAGACTCCCGCTCAAAACGGGAGGTTGGCAGGTATGTAAAAAAACAAATTATAGTTAAGGGTTGAGGCAGAATTAAAAGAGACGGAAGATACTAAAGTCACAATCAAAATTCATAAGTCAAAGAGAACCGACAACACCACGGCAAAAAAAAAAAAAAAAAAAAAAAAAAAACCCACGAAAAGAAAAACAACAGTTTAAAAAGTCGCAACAAGCTTTTTATTTTGACATCGATAATCGGGTTAGAAAAAATAGGTGTCTATTTTCGGCTTTTACCATTTCTATCGTTTTTAACAATTAATTACTTACTAGTTTATTCTTACAAAAAGTCACGATACTCAAGCTGTATTAAAAATGTGAGAAAAGGTCAATTTTGTTTCATTTTGCCATAATGCAATAGCACATTGGTAAGAAATATCTGTTAGTTTCAAATAAGAAATATCTATTAATTTCAGATAAGAAATATCTATTAGTTTCAGATAAGAAATATCTATTAGTTTCAGATAAGAAATATCTGTTAGTTTCAGATAAGAAATATCTATTAGTTTCAGATAAGAAATATCTATTAGTTCATATGAGACATATCTATTAGTTTCAGATAAGAAATGATCGATTCTATGTTATATAAGAAGCAGGAGTTATACGTTCTAACATTGATTTTGTTTTCAATAAATTAGAATATTACTTAATATGAACACTTATTGGTCTATATCATGTCGATACGAATGTTTTCTTGGCACATGGTCATACTTTTCTCTGGCTGTTTATCACGCCTTTACACTAATTCCATTAGATGTGTACTGATTTGTATTTAAGCCTGGTAAACATTATCAATTAGTTAGTTGTAGAGAGCTTTTATTCCGGCGTTCTGCAAGTGTCTTTCGCCTTTTTGTTAGTTGTTTTTGTGCTTCGTATCGATCTGATGAGTTAAACACTTTCCAACTGATTTTTACAGTTTGTTTAGCTGTTACACCACTATCACACAGGCGCTTGGGTACATGATTTCGATATCGCATTTATCATTGTTTACATTTTGACATAGAGGGAACAATTTTTCCGGACTTTTTCGGAACTCCTCTTGGCATTTAATAAGGTTCAGATGACCTTGGAAGACGTAGTTCCGAAAAAGCCATCTAGACAAAAATTATCTTTATTAGATGTCGTAAAACGTAGTTGCTTTGTATTGGCATCCAAAATTCAGGCAGAAATAAAAAAAAAAAAAATTCTTGAAATGAAACGAAAGCTCTGAAATAGAGGGTCTAATCAGTGCGTCGAGACATAAGTTTATGTTAGTTTCATTTTCCATAATTAAGAAATTTAGAGTACATTGTATAATTTCTTATAATTGTGTTGTTTGCTTTCTTTTTTCAGTTGCAATCTCATCATGCGGTGAACGTGAGAACTATAATCTTACCACTTATGGCAGGATCAAATTCCCAACAGTTAAAACATCAATCGGTGTGAACAATATCTCGTTATTTCTTAATTCTGGGGTGTTTAAATGCGAATATACTGGTTTGTATCATCTTTCCGTTACCATAGTTGCACAATCGAGTAATGCATCCTGCGAAGTGAGAAAAAATGGGCTATTGGTTGCCCCTGTATATTTTACCGAACTTAACGACGAATTTAATTCCGGTACAATAAATACCGTGGTGGAACTGGACGTAAACGACAAGATTTATGTGTTAAGCAATGTAAAAATGTATACCGGCTATTATTCATGTTTCACTTTAGTCAAACTATAGATCACGTGAATATATTAACATTATTACAGAATTGAATCTCTTTTTGAAAATTTATAAGAATCCCATATTGCACGAAGCAATTCCTGCTAAAAATGTGACAATTATTTGATTTCATTTTATATACATTTTCCCCAAAACAGCTTTCAGTTCTTATATTTTTAGATAAAGTGCGAAATTCATTGAAAGAACATTAAAACCTTCCCAATAAACGTGTCTAGAATATGCATAGTCTAATTACTAGATATAACCTTACCATGAACAATCTAACCAAGAGTTATCTTCCCTTCGTAAATTTTACGGACGCCATCACGAGTTGGTTGACCTTTATGGAATATCCGTTTCACAGATGACAGCGGATATGTTTCAATTGTCGTAACTACAATCCAGTCCCCTTTTCCCCGAATGTGACATACATGTACCGAATTAGACTTATGACCGGGTTTGTACTAACATGAACATCACGACGGGTGTCACATGTGGAGCAGGATCTACTTACCCTTCCGGATCACCTGAGATCACCCCAAGTTTTTGGTGGGGTTCGTGTTTCTCAGACTTAACTTATTTTCGACTTATGAGTTTGAATGTTCCTTTGGTATCTTTCGCCTCTCTTTTCCAAATCCGAACTTTATCGAGTATGAATTTTCTATGTATAACCTAATCATGTATTACTTTTACTTAACAAATATAACCTACCATCATGTATCATCTCACCATTTATAACCTTACCGTGCATACGTCACCTCGTTTCAAACCCCGCCACATTCTTTATGTGCCTGTCCAAAGTCATGAGCCTATATTTCAGTGATAATCGTTTGTTGCTGTATATCATATCTATTTTTCGTTTATTATTTTGAACATAAATCTGGCAGTTAGTTTGCTTGTTTGAATTTTTTTTTTACATTTGTCATTTCGGTACCTTTTATAGCTGACTATGCGGTATGGCATTTGCCCATTGTTAAAGTCCATACGGTGACCTATAGTATTTACTTCTATGCCATTTTGTCTCTGTTGGAGATTTGTCTCATTGGCAATCATACCACATCTTCTTATTTTTAAATTATACACGCTATACTAGCACAAAAACAAATGCTCAGTCGCAGGTTACATATTTTGACGAACTTTTTAATCTCCGATTAGAATTGATAATCTTGTTACTTTATCAAAACAATGTTTTGATTGTTTTTTATTTAAATTAAGTTCAATTTTTCCCGGACTTTTTTCGGTACTCCTCTTGGCATTTAATAAACTTCAGCCGTTTTCAAAATATCTTTATTCTCAGTGGTAGTCCAAACGTTGAGGCTTTCATCCCGGTAGGCCTACCTGTACCTGACAGAACCTCTCTGTTGTATTAGCGATTTTTAACTGTTAATTCTTTCTTGTCCTGAATATGGGAATACAAATAAATAGTTAAATGGGTTGGGTCATTCAGCTAGCCTTTTCAATAGTCGTCTGGCGCGAAAAGGACGATAACTCAATTTCAGAATTTAATATTTTCGGAGACTGTAAATTTCCGGAATTGCATGCTTTATCATTACGGTTTTTTCTTTGGCCGTCGATGACGAAACGATTGCTGCATTCTTTGACAATAAGGTATATTTAACAAGAGAGTATTATCAATGTATTATTGTGGTATCAATATATATTAGCAATGTTAGATACCTGAATTAATTGTTATTTTGGCAAGGACAAGTCATCACTTCCCCTGAAAACATGATTTTGTACAAGTTCACTTATCGGCATCTGCGGGCGGCAAAGCAGATCAATTTCCTGATGATTTTTACTAAGGGATTCTGGTTTTTATTATTTGCTACATATTACCGCTTTTTTAAATCATTTTTTGTTTATATTATCAACAAATAAGAGTAACATACTATATCATGTATATCGAGTTGTCGTTCGTTGTGTATAGTTTGTTCCAAACCAGTGTTTGTTTCTGGTACAGGTTGGCAGTTGTTTATTAACAATAAAGTTGTTGCAACTAATACACATGTTATCTTCAGTGTGTGTGTTTTTTTTTCTAATTGGTAATTGTTTATAAAAACAAATTGTTTCTAAATACATTTGGCAGATAGGATTATCATGTAATTGTTATTTCCCTTGTTTAAAAAAAAAATTGCGTGTTTCTATATTTAACAATTTACATGACACTTATTCAGTACATATTTGTTAAATTGAATAGATATTGCTATTTTGAATTCATTATTAAAGATATTTATTTAGGTTCTAAAGTTTAGTATTTGCATCCTTGCTAATCATTTATAACCTTCGTTGAAAGACTTAATCATTTTATATAAGTTGTTTGGAATTATCATATCGACCTAAATTCTTTACAAACAATAAAATGCGCTATGGATGGCTGACTAGACGAAGACTATATAGCCAGTCAAGGTGGTTTTAGACTTCCATCATCATCGATGATTTGTTTGTTGACTGACGTTCAGTCCAACCATTGGAACCTCTGCTCTTCCAAAATCTCCCTATGAGGATAGTGCATCTGCCATAAGCGTTCTTAAAACGGATAATGATTGCAGTCATTCAATGCTCCATTTCTCTACTTTTGTCTACATGGTACAAATTGTACTTATTGAATAAATAATATATTGTTTTCATTGGGTTTTTTTGTTTTGTTTTGTTTTTTCTTTTTTTTTAGATAGCGCTATTACATTAGGCATCAATCGTCTTCTTATTTATCAGTTCACAAACTAGAACAAGCTGTGTTCCGCATCCCCTGCATAATTGCTCCTTCTACATACATGACCCCCAACCACATTTCTTTTATGGCTATCAGTAAGGGATGGACAGGGAGCATTGATTCCCAGTTCCCTCCCCAAACTTCTTCTTCACTCCGTATTCTGTTCCTCTGCACTCCTATTTTTTTCGTCAACATGAATTATCCTTGTTTTAACAACCCTTTCCTCACGGTTAACACCACCCTGACTCCAGCTTTCATCTATCCATTTCCCATTTCCAGTCCTCTCATTCCATAGTTCCCATAATTCTGTCCACCCCCTTATCAGTGTCACAATGACTCGCACCCATTAACAACCCATCTTTTGGCCACAAAATATATTACACTACTTGATTTGTTTCCTATATGCAAAAATAACGAGTCAGGACTTTTGCTTTGATAATGGCCATTTTTTACACACATCTCGTTTTTTACTCCCATGCGTATTTTTATTGTCAACTATATATATGGCCTCAACGCATACAAGAACAATACAAAATATCTCTTCACAAATGTGTTGTCAAAATAAAAAAAAAAATGTACTCTTTCAATAAATATTCTTGCAATAAATTCATAGTCACTTTTAAAATTTTCTATAGAATAAATTGAAAAAGAATCAGACTTTCATACACTCAATTGAATTTTGAATGTTTCAATGTCTTAAATTGTCATTCTTGCCTATTTATTTGATGGCGCCCTTATTACCCTATAATGAATGTTTTTTTTTTATATCCACAAAGATTACATAGCAAATAAATATTAAGGGTTTTTATTAAAGTTTACTTTGCGGTTCCAAAGTGAGGAACTAATTATAAAACATGGGTAAGCAAACTAAATACCTAGAAGTTGTTTCAAAAGAGGGACGAAAGATAACAGAGGGACAGTCAAACTCATAGATCGAAAACAAACTGACAACGCCATGGCCAAAAATAAAAAGACAAACAGATAAATAATAGTACAGATGACACAACATAGAAAACTAAAGACTAAGCAACATGAACCCCACCAAAAACTGGGGGTGATCTCAGGTGCTCCGGAAGGGTAAGTAGATCCTGCTCCACATGTGGCACCCGTCGTGTTGCTTATGTTATAGACTCTAGTTGATGAGATACCTCCTTATGTAACAAGATTTATCTCTCCTGTGATTAAAACGCATTGAGATTGAGATTGAATTATTTCCCTTTGATAACAGCCAGTTATTATTATTTTTTGTGTGTTTTTTTTTATTGATTAACAATAGTTAAATAAAAGAAAAAGGATAATACTTTCAATTTCGAGGTCTCACAAAAAAGCTTTTTTACCTGTTATTCTAATTTTACACTAAAAACCAAAATTTAGATGAAAAGGCTAATTCAGCTATCGTTTTTTATTATGTATGGTTTGATTATAAACATCTTTGTTGTTTAATTATAAACGGGTTGCATTGATCATTGTCGTTGGGGAAATTTTGTATATGCTGTTGTTTGTATTTTTGTCTTTTTCATTTTTTGCAATGGCGTTGTCAGTTTATTTTTTGCCATGGCGTTGTCAGTTTATTTTTTGCAATGGCGTTGTCAGTTTATTTTTTGCCATGGCGTTGTCAGTTTATTTTTTGCAATGGCGTTGTCAGTTTATTTTTAGTCATGGTGTTGTCAGTTTATTTTCGACATATGAGTTTGAATGTCCCTTTGGTTTCGCCTCTCTTTTTTCAATATCTTCTTCGTCGCGATCAGTTGTGATGATAAAATGACGATTAAAAAAAAACAAAAACAAATATTATCTAAAATTGGTAATTTATTCAAAATTAATGAGTGTAAACAAACAACGAAGAACAGCTGGTAATCTGGAATGACACGTCAATGACACATCAACACAAAATCTGAAATGACGTAAACACTAACAAGAATATACGTGTTAATATATACATATATAATTTAAACGGGTAAAATATCAAAAAACGAAGAACAGCTGGTAATCTGGAAAGACACATCAATGACACATCAACACAAAATCTGAAATGACGTAAACACTAACAAGAATATACGTGTTAATATATCATCGGTTGTGATGATAAAATGACGATTCGGAAAACAAAAAAAATATTATCTAAAATTGGTAATTTATTCAAAATGAAAGTTAAAATATGTACAAAATTGATGAGTGTAAACAAAAAACGAAGAACAGCTGGTAATCTGGAATGACACGTCAATGACACGTCAATGACACATCGACACAAAATCTGAAATGACGTAAACACTAACAAGAATATACGTGTTAATATATACATATATAATTTAAACGGCTAAAATATCAATTATAATTTACAGCAAAAATAAATAGAATGAAATTAGTATGAACATACTTGACTATCGTTTACACCAACATGTATAATTAATATATTGATCAGTACATGATATAAAATAATATCTAAAAAAATATATTGCTCCGATAGGTTAAAGCTGACGCAGATGAACAAGAGTTACTGGCTATTGCAGGATAGAAAATAAGACAACTAAATATAAAGTTTAATACTTAAACATGTTGAATGAATCTTTAAAAGTATTGATGAGAAAATAAAAGTATCACTTTATAAATTTCATGCGTTCGAAGCGCTTTTCTGAATTTTCCTTTACAGAAACGCTCAAAGCCGGTTCATTGAAAATTAAGGATGTATAAGAACCGAAAAGATGTACTTGTAATTGACGGTAGAAACATCGAGTGTCTTCTTACTTACATTTTTCGAGGCTTTGGAAAGTCAACCTAACGATCGTAAGTGAATTTATTATTGAGATAAATTTTAATTAGGCAACTGCAATTACCTGGATTTTTTTTTTCAATTAAATTACTTTTTTAATTCGTACCTTAATAAATTCTCACCTTATCTTTTATAGATAGCTCATTTTACAGAATCAGCAGTTTCTCTTGCGGAGGAATAAACTGTCTTTTTGGTAAATTTAACTCGATTTGTTGTCAGATTTGCAACTGCCAGAAAGAATCCTGTTAGGCCACAAAGTAAGGTAAAAATATATTCCAGCCATTCGGAATCATAGAGTGCATTAAAAATGCCTATAAACCAGAATGCCCCCGACAAAGCGACTATCCGAAGGTACATTTTAGCGTCTTGGTATATGTTAAGTTTTCGAATATTGGCAGCTTCAGTTCGAATTTTGCAAACTTGAATAATTACAAAAGTCAAACAGGATGAATTTACAAATACTGATACCATAACAGGTCCTGTGAAAAAAATAAGGTTAGCAGGGTAATTATTTGGAAAGCAGCCATATGAATCGTATCCAGCAGAAATAAAACTAGGTCCAAATGCATCAATAAAGAGGGATGGGATAACTAAAAAGAGAGGCGTTATCAATCCTAAGGCTGTTAATCTTATTTTTCTTTTCCGAGAGCTCTCATTAGTTTTAAGTCTCTTGATTGTCATTTTCGACAACGTTGAAGTAATACATGCGACAGAAATAGTCATGAAAGAAAACACAGAGAGCCACAAATAATGAAGTATAACCCCAATTACATAACACAGTGTTTTCGTTTCTGAAGCCCCAATGCCAACCATAAATAAAATGTTTGATAGCATTATTGATACAGATATATTTTCAATATTAGAAATCGGAATACTAGTAATGATATGTAATTGTCGGTTAACTATAATTAGCACACATAACGCAATAGCTGATACAGAGAATGAAACGTATGTTATAATGACAGATATTTTATGAGTTTTTAAATTAAAAGTAGTTAAACAACTCATTTGCACAATGTGTAATTCTACTCCCACAAACTGAACTTCAATATGTACTTCGCCACATCTCCAATTATTAATCTGGTTCAAGCCGATTATTCCGTTATCAGAGGGAAATGTCTCCAGCGATTCTGATCGAAAGTAATGGTATCTATATCTTTGCAGCTGAGAAATCGGAGAGGTATTTGTGCCATTACCGGACAGATAATCTTTGTTAAATATTTCAATCTCTTGATTAAAAGTATCGTTTTTTAAAATAACTCTAACTCTTCTTTTAGTTAAGTATTTTCGAATATCTTCAATTTCATGGCGGAAAGCGGATTTTTGTATAATTATTTCAACTCGTATTGTTGCAATTAGTCCGTTTTCATCTATCCATATCTTGAATTCCGATGTTCTTATTGTGAAGTTTGTATTGTAGCTGAAGCTTACCATTACAGCAATTTGGTGAAAAATTTCTTTTTGTATCACTTTGTTTGAAATCAAAGAAAATATAAAATCTATACAAATGTTTGTGTATACATCAAACTGACTGCAAATACCTTGTTGTTGTATCTGAAAAAAAAAATGAAATTACAAATTTGAATTACAAAATAATTAATATTCTTTAAAACAGTCAAGGACTAAAATTGTCCGTTTATAAATTTTAAAATTATCAAGAATCTAAGGTTTCCACTCCCTCAGTCAAAGTTGAGCTTAGATGCCTTTGTTTTTTTTAGGTCCTTTTTGGTCATATAGCTCTTCGATTCTTTCGGTCCTTATCTTGGCTTTCAAATATTCGGCTTTGAACGTGCCTGATGAAGGTAAATCCAGAAAAGCACTTCGGACGCATGCAATTTATAAATTGTTGTTTTGATTTTTTACGCAACATTTATTCTTACCTACGTATATACATGCACCAGGTGTTTTCCATATAGCACACATTGAACTTTATGAAGACAAGTGCTTGTAAGCATTATTTGCATTTTAACATAAATCTTACACCAAGACAAGTGGATCAGAAATAAACTATTTTGTTTTAAATATTTACAAAAAAGATCGTGATCAAGTTAACAAGGAATTTGATTTGTCAAAGACAATAATCAGAAGTTGACGTAGATTGGTAGATTGCTGCTTGATTCAGCGGGGGAAATCATGCATCTTCAGGACGAGAATACATAAACTTTAAATCAAAACTGTAGTTTCGGCAAAGTGGAACAATCCGATTTAATTGTCTTACCTCTTCTGTCCATTCCCTGCATTGGTTTTCATCGGTATAACCTCCTACTGGGTTTCCCAAAGAAATAAGTATCGACAAACTAAATGAATGTTCGGAATAGAAATGTGAATCAAATATTTCGTATATACATAAAATCGAATACATATCGTTTGTAATATTAGAGTCTAGGCAGAAATAATTCTTATACAACTTAAACAATTCAGGTACTAAAATAGGATTACTGTGACTTTGACATCGGTTGTTGTTGCTGGTTGATATAAGATTTGTCATACAAAACCGAAGGTTAGTGTTGCGTGGTTGAATAACCTTAAAATCGGAATTGCTGAGAAAAAATGTCATTCTGTTCTCCTTTTTCAATTTAGACATAAATTCATAAACGCCTTCAACAGTAGCAAACACAATATCGAATTCTTGAACATCTGTTACATTGTTACATAATGCACAAAACTTATTCTTGAATGTCAGGGTCTTTCCATATGACACGAACAGACCGTTTTCTGTAAAATTATTTTGTAAACATCTTTCTTTCACAGTTCTATTTTTGTACGAATCAGGACAAGAATCCACTGCAAGGAAACCAGTTTTACCCTCAAGGCCAACGATGTAAGTCTGGGGATAGCAGCCAAATGATAGTTGACTATTGCTGTCTCTGACAGCTCCATTATAATCACTACAACAATCGTTAAACATTTTACAGTCGCTATCACAGTAACAGTACCATTTTATTTTATTCTGTGCAATAGAACAAGTTCCATATTCATGACACAAGTCACGGCGAGATTCTTGCATGGTATTTGGATGCTTTGTTGGCTGAGTGCTCAAACCACTTAGTAAATCCAAAGTCTCATTTCTTTCCGAATTCTTGATTTCTGAAGGGATATTTCTTTTACTTTTAGTCAATCCTTTCGAAGGACCGCCATTGAAGGTCGTCACTGATGCCGTAAATAAATCTGGTTGATATCTTTTTTCGTCTTGAGTGTGAATTGCTGAACCCTCAGATATCCTCTCCGTCTTTGTTGCAGTATTCTGATTGTAATTAAGAGAACCATGAGGAGTCCTCTCCATCTTTGTGTCTGTATTCGTATTGCTATTTGCGGAACCATTAGATATCATCTCCGTAGTTTTGACAGTATTATGATTGTAATTTACAGAACCATCAGGTGTCCTCCCTGTGTTCGTGACATAATTCCATGATAAGACACCGTATACTAGAAGAGATAAAAGGGGTAAATATGACTGTCGAGTTGTCTTCATTTTCATGCCTAAACAACTAGTAATAAAGCATCGAATCCCTTATATACCTGAAAGAGTTAAAGATATGTTACTCAATAACAGTTAATAGATAGATAGCAATGACATTACATTTTGGTTTCAAACGAAATTGTATCAAATAAAATAAAAGTGGAATACTATTAATCACGAGTATCAAATCATAAATGTTTACTGCCTGTTGTGGTAATTTTATGTTCACTAAAACTGTTGATATAAAGAAGAAATGGATAATGGTAAACATATAATCTCCTTTACAACTATCATAGAAAGATAATTAGTCCACTAATGAACCTATCTGTTTCAGCTGAAATATCATTATGTTTTAAAGTAGTTTTTTTATTATGCAGTTGAGACAACAAACACAGCAAATCCTGTATATAAAACGACTAAATTTCAATTAAAATTGAATTGTGATCATTCTTTATTCATATAGCATGTGTATAGTTACACAACATTTCAACATCTTTTAATGTAAGTGTCATTATTTTATTTCATTTGGAAATTATTCATAGCAATATGTAGAATGAGTATAATGTATAGACACTTAATTAAATCAAATACCGAAAATATGATATAACTCGTTATTTCACGGTTGAATCATAAAATGTAATTATGAAAATTGAGTGTTGATCGTGTGAACATTTTTTTAAGAGTTTTATTGTAAAAGTAATCAATGGCCAAGACTCTTGAACGGGAAATTAAAAATTTGTCAACAACAGTTCTGACCTAAAATTTGTCATGAAAAGGACATATTAAGATTTGAAATGGATTGAATCAAACATAAGTTATCGCACGGTAACTATACAAAATGCCATTTCTCAATGAATCAGGGACAATAAATTTTGGAGCACGAAAGTGAAAATCGTCTATACCGGAAAAAATTAACATTTTTGTAAAGAGAAAACAACATGTAACAATTTTAAAAAGATTGGATCGCATATAAAGCGCCATATTTAAATTTGAAAACTATTGGTTGACAGCTTATTTAATTATCCTAACTGTCCACCCGCTCGAACATCCGCCGTCATACCATTATGAAAACTTGATTTCAGTCGAAAAACCAGGTGAAAATGTATCCAAAGAAAGATAACTCCTATATGAATTTTAAAGATGATTTTGGGCCAAATTGACGATTTTGGAGATCTTGTCTGGCTGATCTATTTTGCTGCTCAGAGTATCTATCCATCCTTTAAAGTTTCCTATGGCAAAAAATTTAAAAAAGGGCATATTACGTCATTCAATGAAAATAACAATGACGAGTTAACTGACGATTTTGATCGTGTTGACGTATTTGTAGATCTTATTCAGCTTATCATTTTCCATTTTAGCTCACCACGCTTGAAGGACTAACTGAGCATTTCTCATCGCATGGCGTCCGGTGTCATCGTTGCTCGTTCACTTTTACAAAAATCTCCTCTGAAGCCACATGGCCAAATTAAACCAAAGTCGCCAAAACCACGATTGGGTTATCTAGTTTAAAAGATGGCAGACATGGCTTACAATAGAACATAGGGGTAAAATACAAGCTTTGTATATTATCTTGAAAACCGCTATAGATAGAAAAAATCTGAAAGGGGCATAATGGTTCAGAATTTTCATGTTCATTAAAACCTAGATGTCTTTTATAGGAGTTATTTCCTTTAAATGACAAATGCAGCCTTTTTTTTCTTTGATTTTTGCCTATTCTCTTAAAAAGAATGAAAGATGTGGGAAACTTTAAATAGCAAAAATGATCAGTAAAATAAGATATACAAATAAGTTCACTAGGGGGAAGTTGTCGGTCGACTCCTTATTTGAGTTATTGCCCTTTAACTGCGATGTTTACTCTTTTTTTTTCGGTTTTTGCCTTTTACTGTGAAGACTTTTAAAAATAGAAATTAGAATTAAATATCTTCTCGAAGGGTTACTTAAGCCGTTATGCTTTGGTTGACCGTTATAGAATGACGAGGGCAATTATCATCAACTCAGTAGTCAGAACTTCGCTACTGACATGATTTATAAAATATTTTTCTTAAATTGTCCGTTTATAAAATTATAAATTATTAAGTAACTGTTCATCTTAGATGTATTTGGCAATTGTTTAAGGTCTCATTTTGAGTCATATTTTACTTAGATTTTCCGTTTATGAACTAGAATATTATAAAAAAACTAGGTTTCCAACTCCCTCAGTTAAAACTGATCGTAGATCAATTAAGCAATTATTATAGGCTTTTTGGTCATATAACAATGAATGCGTTTCTATACTTTCCATTATATAAACTTTATTTGGTTTTAAAAAAGGTAAATCTAGGAAAGCGATACTGACGTTTACAATTTATCTAAATATTAAGGGACAAGTGAAACGTTCAGAATCATAAATAGAAATGAGTACCAAAACGTATTCCAAATGCAAAAGATTTTCAAATTTTCCCTCAACTGAGACAATGGTATATGAATGAAATGAAAGGAATAGTGGGACGGACTTCAATTAGACACCAGCAAACTTTATTGGATATAAAAAGCTTATCGTTGACATTGTGATACAATTATGTTCAATGGTTGCCGCTTGAATAAAAATAAGGATATACATGTACTAGAACACACCCGTGACATCGGCGTGTCCGTGATTGAATGAAATTTCCTTACGCCTTATATTCAGTCTGGATTTATAGATTGGTTTCATGGATACATTTTATAATCCTGACATCATATATTTTTTGTAAATGAGGAAAGTTTCTGCAGATAATTTCAGGTTTGTTTGATACATGTGCTCATATGGGATCCATAAATAGTTGCCATGTGGGAAATTTTCAGACCAATCTATTTGAGTGTTTAAGTTGTCCCTCTAATGGATCGGTAGTTTCTTTCCGAGGTCCTTTATCGTAGGATGTTCTGCTTTCCTCTACCAGGAAAATAGCTGGGCATTTAAAGGTATCGGTTTGGAATCGAAGTATGTCCTTACCAGTTGCCATGGCATTTGTGCGGCATCCGGGATGACCTTATCCTTTTTTTTTGTATATTATTTGTTTTCATATATATTGCATTTTTTATTTTTGGGGATAAGCAAATCAGGTGATTGTGCGGTTGTATGTTTTATTACATTTTACTTATTGTTTCGGGAAGGTTAACGTTTGGTAGTAAGACCCGTCACGGGCAGGTTGGGAAACTGGGTTGGCAAGTGCTCACATTAAATCTGTATCAATACAGTGAGTTAAATGTCCTCCTTTACACAATAATCCATTGTGGTGCTCCTAAAAATGGAGGAAGGTACATAATACACATACATACATACAACCAGAAACTATATGTAACATATACTATTGGTATCGGTATCGGATTCGACCTGGAACATTGGTAATATTAATTATGTGGGAAACAAAAGGGCTTGGAATGGTGTAATTTTTAATCAACACCATTGTCCTATATTAGTTATAAATAAAGTTGAATTCTTTGATTCGTCGTTTTTATGTCATGCTGGCTAACAATTTGGACCTAGTTATTTTAGTAGTATAGATGGTATGATTGCCAATGAGACAACTATCCACCAGAGACCAAATGACTGTGTTATATACATTAAACCATGTCGTATGCATCACATCTTTCATTTTTATCTTAAATTTTGTTTATTCTTTTTTAACGGCTAAATGAGTCGTCACGTGACTTTGATACATGTCCTTTTTCCCGATCCTGCTCTATGTATTAACCAATGTAGTTATAGTAGTTGTTGATTGATTAACTGTAGATACATTTTATTTAAATCAAAATGAAAATGACACTGAATGGGATTTCGTGCGTCCGAATTACTTCTCCTCATTTATTTTTATAGGTAACACTCAAACCAAAAAATTGAAAACAACGAATGATAAATTCTTCAAGAAAAGAAGACTAAAATAGAGAAAAAACCAATTATCAATTTAAAAAAGACATTTCAAACTTTATACCCATTCAACAAAAGCACTTAGGGCAATCCAGTTGGCATCAGTTTATATTTATTCTATTGTTTGTCTTGAAGGAATAATAGCTTTTTCAGTTTGTAAAATAACTGTCATAATCCTGACTTGTTATTTAAAGCTGTATATTTGTTCTTTTTTTAAAAGATGAAGAAGGCTGTAGTTCTGAAAAAGCTAGTCTTCGTACTTTTCACTTTGTCTGATTGGCAGCATTACTTATTCACCTTTATTTGAGTGAAAGTATCATTAATTTTCTCGCCATTAAAGACACGTATTATTCCCACTTTTTCCGAAAATTAGACAGCATTTCTCTTTCAGAATACTAATTATTTCATTCGTTCACAATATATTTCTACGGCTTCAGAAAGGTTGATTCACGAATGATTTGTTCTTTGCTAAACTTCCAGTGGTAGCTCTGCTATGTATTTTCAGAACGAGAACACTTGGTTTGGTTGTTTTAGTTTTACGACACATTGTCTAGATTGGGCAATGGGTGTTATGTGCCCACAAAACATGTTAAGTCCAACAACATTTGGTGCCTGGACGGGTTTAGACTGTCTGGACCATTCGTTGTTCGTTGCTGTTTTGTCTTTTAAATACGTCTTGTTTTTTTAAAATGAGTCGGAAGTTGGTGGTTTATGTGTTTTGTAAGTACAACAGACGTTTAATAACAATAAATCAAAAACATTGGCTCTGCAGAGAGATTAACCTGAGAGTAAGCAATATTATTCAACTACTACTGAAAGGTAAGAGGTGTTTCATTCCTAGTTTATAAGAATAAAGAGATTTTTGGGATATACGTTAAAGGGGCAATACTACAAGGACACATATAACTAAATTATATCTAGTAGTCAACATACAGTCCTCAGTATAAAACACGAAAAACTAAAGTATATCTAGAAGTCAACATACAGTCCTCAGTATAAGACACAGATAACTAAGGGATATCTAGAATCCAACAGAGAGTCCTCAGCATAAGTAATAAATACATAAAGTATATCTAGAAGTCAACATACAGTCCTCAGTATAAGACTCAAATAATAAAGGATATCTAGAAGTCAACATACAGTCCTCAGTATAAGACACAAATAATAAAGGATATCTAGAAGTCCACAAACAGTCCTCAGTATAAGACACAAATAACTAAAGAATATCTAGAAGTCAACATACAGTCCTCAGTATAAGACACATATAGCTAAAGGATATCTAGAAGTCAACATACAGTCCTCAATATAAGACACAAATAATAAAGGATATCTAGAAGTCAACATACAGTCCTCAGTATAATACACACATAACTAAAGTACATCTAGAAGTCAACATACAGTCCTCAGTATAATACACAAATAATAAAGGATATCTAGTAGTCAACATACAGTCCTCAGTATAAGACACAAATAACTAAAGGATATCTAGAAATCAAGATACAGTGCTCAGTATAAGACACAAAAAACTCAAGGATATCTAAAAGTCAACATACAGTCCTTGGTATACGACACAAATGACTTAAGTATATCTAGAGGTCAACATACAGTCCTAATTTTAAGACACAAATAAAAAATGGATATTTAGAAGTCAAGATACAGTCCTCAGTATAAGACACAAATGAGTAAAGGATATCTAGGAGTCAACATACATTCCTCTGTATAAGACACAAATAACTAAAGGATATCTAGAAGTCAACATACAGTCCTTAGTATAAGACACAAATGATAAAGGATATCTATAAGTCACGATACAGTCCTCAATAAAGGAAACAAATAACCAAAGGATATCTAGAAGTCAACATACAGTCCTTAGTATAAGACACAAATGATAAAGGATATCTATAAGTCACGATACAGTCCTCAATAAAGGAAACAAATAACCAAAGGATATCTAGAAGTCAAGATACAGTCCTCAATATAAATACAAATAACTAAAGGATAAACAAGTCAACATACAGTCCTCAGAATAAGACACAAATAATTAAAGTATATCTAGAGGTCAACGAACAGTCCTCATTAAAAGACACAAATAAATAAAGGATATCTAAAAGTCAAGATACAGTCCTCAGTATAAGACACAAATAAATAAATGATATCAAGAAGTCAACCTACAGTCCTCAGTATACGACACAATCGACTAAAGGATATCTAGAAGTCAAGATACCGTCCTCAGTATAAGACACAAAAAACTAAGGGATATCTAGAAGTCATCATACAGTCCTTGGTATACGACACAAATGACTAAAGCATATCTAGAGGTCAACATACAGTCCTCAGTATAAGACACAAATAACTAAAGTATATCTAGAGGTCAACAAACAGTCCTCATTATAAGACACACATAAAAAATGGATATCTAGAAGTCAAAATACAGTCCTCAATATAAGAACCAATAACTGAAGGATATCTAGAAGTCAACAAACAGTCCTCAGTATAAGACACAAACAATTAAAGTATATCTAGAGGTCAACGAACAGTCCTCATTATAAGACACAAATAAATAAAGGATATCTAGAAGTCAACATACAGTCCTCAGTATAAGACATAAACGACTTAAGGATACCTAGAAGTCAAGATACAGTCCTCAGTATAAGACACAAATAAATAAAGGATGTCAAGAAGTCAACCTACAGTCCTCAGTATAAGACACAAACGACTAAAGGATATCTAGAAGTCAAGATACAGTCCTCAGTATAAGACACAAAAAACTAAAGGATATCTAGAAGTCAACATACAGTCCTTGGTATACTACACAAATGACTAAAGCATATCTAGAGGTCAACATACAGTCCTCATTATAAGACACAAATGAATAAAGGATATCTAGAAGCCAACATACATTCCTCAGTATAAAACACAAATAACTAATGGATATCTAGAAGTCAACCGACAGTCCTTAGTATAAGACACAGATAACTAAAGGATATGTAGAAGTCAAAATACAGTCCTCAATAAAAGAAACAACTAACCAAAGGATATCTAGAAGTCAACATACAGTCATTAATATAAAACACAAATACATAAAGGATATCTAGAAGTCAAGATACAGTCCTCAATATAAGAAACAAATAAATGAAGGATATCTAGAAGTCAACATACAGTCCTCAGTATAAGAAACAAATAACTGAAGGATATCTAGAAGTCAACATACAGTCCTCAGTATAAGACACCAATAACTTAAGGATATCTAGAAGTCAACAAAAAGTCCTCAGTATAAGACACAAATAACTAAAGGATATCTAGAAGTCAACATACATTCCTCAGTATAAGACACACACTTAGGAGTATCTAGAAGTCAACATACAGTCCTCAGTATAGACAAGTTTCTATACCATGATATGTTAGCTCGAGTTCGTCCAGTGTTTCATATTTACTGTTTAAGTAATAGTTGTAGGGAATAAATCCAGGCAGTCAAATTCATAAAATATATAAATTTAATAAACATTTATATGATCGAACAGTTTTAAGGGTTGTTAATTTTCATGTAGGCTCTCTTGGGTACTCCATTCACTTTATCCCTTTAGTTTTAAAATCTACTGTAATCTCTGTAATTGCCTCTGTCTTCATTTTGCATTCTTTTAAATATCTGCAAATGTGTTTTATGAAAAATATATTGTGTTTTTTCTCTATACCAGTGTTATCTGGTTCTTGAGACATAAAGATGTATATAGAAGATAATATCTAAAAAAAGATCATTTTTTGCTTCCAGGCGTAAACTTTTGTACGCAAGACGGGCGTTTCGTCTACAAAAGACTCATCAGCGACACTCGAATAAAACAAGTCATCAACACAGAAGTACCGACTGGGCTAGTGAAACCCTCGGAGAGAATAACTCCACCAACAGTGGCATCGACCCAGTGGTTGTAAAAATACTCATCAACGATACCAGGCGTCAGAGAGTGACGCTTGATAAAATCTATACACACAAGCTTAGTCGCAGGTTCCAAGTTTTTGACGATTCAATGACCCTTTTAATCTCAGACAAGAATATTGCTTCCACCACGTAAACATAGTTCATAATCTAGCTTGTCACCTTATTCAAAAGAATTCTTCGAGGAATAATTTAATTTATTCTAATTACTAGTGGAGCCAATTGTGTCCCTTAATGTAAATCAATTTAACATAAAATATCTTCATTTCTAGAGGCACTACAATTTGTTTGCCCTTTATCCCAGTCGGCTTACCTAGCAGAATGTACCTGTTGTATTGCCGATTATTAACTGGTGAGGTCATTCAGGTTTATTTTATTATCTATAATGGTTTGATTATCAACATCTTAATTGTTAAATTATAAAAGGGTTCCATAGATTGATAGCAAACTACTAAAAAAAGTCGTGTGAGAGAAGATTTGTCAATACCTTATTCGTTGTGGTCGGTTATGATAAAAAAAATTCTGTTCAGAAAACAAAAACAATAGTCTACAATTGGTAATTTATTCAAAATGAAAGTTAAAATATATACAAAATTAATCAGTGTAGACAAACAACGAAAAACAGCTGATAATCTTGAATGACACATCAACAGAAAATCTGAAATGACGTACACAGTTACACAAATGTACGTGTTTATATATACATATATATTTTCAACGGGTAAAATATCATTACAGAAAGGAAACAAAATAGAAAGGAATTAGAATGAACACACTTGACTATCGTTTACACCCACAATAATCAATATGTCAGTACATGATATAAAACAATATTTAAAACACAATATGTTTACATTTGTCATTTCGGGTCCTTTTATAGCTGACTATGCGGTATGGGCTTTGCTCATTTTTGAAGGCCATACGATGACCTATAGTTGTTAGTTTCTGTGTCATTTGGTCTCTGGTGGATAGTTGTCTCATTGGCAATCATGCCACATCTTCTTATTGTTATATGATGCTCCGATAGGTTAGAACTGACGACGATGCTCCTATAGGTTAGAACTGAGGAAGATGAACATGTTTGACTAGTTATTACAGGATAAAAAAAGAAGAATTTGAGATGTATCTCCCTTGTGAAAGCTGCTGATTTAAAAAGAAAACTAAATAAAGTTTAATACTTGAATGAATCTTTTAAAAGTATTGAAAAAAAAATGATAATAACACTTTAAAAAATTTCATGCGTCCGAAATGCTTTTTGGAATTTTTCTTTATCAGAACCGCTCAAAGGTGAGTATTTAATATCCAAAGATATATAAGAACCAAAAATATGTACTAGTAATTGACGGTACAGAAAACGAGTGTCTTTTTATTTACTGCTTTAAGTACATCTTTCGTGGCTTTAAAGAGTCACCCAAACGATCGTATGTGTATTAAATTTGTATATGACTACTGCAATTACACGGATTATTTTTTCCAATTAGACACACATAATTTCTTTTTGAGTTCATACCAAACTAAATTTGCATCTGATCTGTTGTCAAAATGTAGATAACTCATTTTTGGGAATCAAAAGTTTCTTTTTAGGAGGAAGAATCTGTCTTTTTCGTAAATCTAACTCGATTTGTTGTCAGATTTGCAACTGCAAGAAAAAATCCCGTTAGTCCGCAAAATAAGGTAAAAATATACTCCAGCCAATCGGAGTCATAAAGTGCATTAAAAAAACCTATAAACCAGAATACTCCAGATAAAGCGACCATCCGAAGGTACATTTTAGCGTCTTGGTAAATGTCCAGTTTTCGAATGTTGGCAGCTTCAGTTCGAATTTTGCAGACTTGAATAATAACTAAAGTCAAACAGGATGAATTTACAAATACTGATAACATAACAGGTCCTGTGAAAAAGATTAGATTAGCAGGGTAATTATTTGGAAAGCAGGCATATGAACCGTACCCTGCAGAAAGAAAGCTAGGTCCAAATGCATCAATAAATAGGGATGGGACAACTAAAAAGAGAGGCGTTATCAATCCTAAGGTTGTTAATCTTCTTTTTCTTTTCCGGAAGCTCTCATTAGTTTGTACTCTCATTATTGTCATTTTCGACAATGTTGAAGTAATACATGCGACAGAAATAGTCATGAAAGAAAACACAGAGAGCCACAAATAATGAAGTATAACCCCAATTACATAACACAGTGTTTTCGTTCCTGAAGCCCCAATGCCAACCATAAATAAAATGTTTGATAGCATTATTGATACAGATATGTTTTCAATGTTAGAAATCGGAATACTAGTGATGAGATTTAATTGTCGGTTGACAATAATTAGCACACATAACGCAATAGCTGATACAGAGAAGGAAACGTAAGTTATTATGACAGATATGAAATTTCCAGATATTTTATGAGTTTTTAAATTGAAAATAGTTAAACAACTCATTTGCTCAACGTGTAATTCTACCCCCACAAACTGAACTTCAATATATACCTCGCCACATCTCCAATTGTCGATCTGGTTACTACCGATTATTCCGTTATCAGAGGGAAATGTCGTTATTGTATCTAATTTAATGTAATGGTATTTATATATTTGCAGCATAGAGATCGAAGAGGTATATGTGTCATTACCTGGCATATAATTTGAGTTAAATATTTCAATCTCTTGATTACAAGTATCGTTTTTCAAAATGACTCTAACTCTTCTTTTACTCAAGTATTTTCGAATATTTTCAATTTCATGGCGGAAAGCGGATTTTTGTAAAATCATGTCAACTCGTACAGTAGCAATAAGTCCGTTTTCATCTATCCATATCTTGAATTCCGATGTTCGTATTGTAAAGTTCTTTGTATTGTAGCTGAAGCTTACCATTACAGCAATTTGATGAAAAATTTCTTTTTGTATCACTTTGTTTGAAATCAAAGAAAATATCAAATCTATATTAATGTTTGTGTATACATCAAACTGACTGCAAATACCCTGTTGTTGTATCTGAAAAAAAAACGAAATTGCAAATTAGAATTACAAAATTAATATTCCTTAAAACTGACAATGTTCAGAAGTATGATAAATATGCCGTCATTTATCGAAATATATCTGATATATGATTAAGGCAAAGTTCATTAGCAGAATATGTGTGCAACACAATAAAATAAAGGAAAATGATAACGAATATGAATTTGATTTTAAATATGGCCTAGTTAGTCTCATACGCAGTGCCAGAGTTCGTATGTTCAATCCATAAGCGGGTCAAACCAAAGACTTGAAAATTAATATTGAATGCGTTTCTTTGCAGCACGCAGCAATTGGAAGTAAAAATTAAACTTACATTGACAGCTCTGAGTCAGAATAATGTGTTCTGGTAGGGTGAAATGTCTTCTGTGTCCTTGTCAACTAACACGTTACAATTGCATGTCGGTGTTGCACAAAGCAGGTTCGTAGTCATATGAGATGACCATGCGATTGTCCTGATATGCATGTAACATTTGCCAATAACATGAGTAACCCATCCTTATCATCTTCTAGTGAGTAATGCGTGTTTATGTTTGTTGTTTTTTTTTTTTTTTTTTTGTTTTTTTTGATAACTTAGAAATGTAAATTACAAAGAAAAGTATCTTCTAAGCGCTTTCACGGCTTCATTTCCTGAACAATTTTTTTAAATGAAATTCCCTTCAAAGATTTATATCAGCAATGTCTCAACGATTTTGAAAATCAGCGGGGTAAAAATCATCGTTTACGAGAGTTATGTCCCTTTGAAAAGTAAATTATATAAATATTCCATCTCGCTCACATTTCGTTTTGGATTTTTATCAAATTTATATCAAAGTTCATATCAGTTATGTCTCTGACGAGTTTAAAATCAAAATCTATCAACTATTCTTATGAGTGTTGTGTTCCTTGGAAATGTAAGTTAGTGCATTATTAGACCGGTACACCAACATTTGTTGTCATATTGTTATAATCATTACGTATATCAAAAGTGTGTATATGAACAATGTCTTGGAAACCGAGCTGATTTTCGCAAATGCAATAGACAATTATCATAGTAATTTCCATTGGACAGATTGAATATGTGCTCCAGCGAGGGATATTGGGATTGTTCAAAGAAAGGTTATATGTATTCTAGACTATCTTTGGAGAACAATGTACTAACATCTTTGAAAAAAATGTTCCGAATAATGATATTATCAAATACAAAATAGAAAAGTTTATTCAAATCAAACATTTGATAACATTTTTTTATTGTTAAAATACTTTCTACAGTTTACTATATACTAGTATATATACCATCATACTGTTTCATACTTATATGAATAAACGAAGAATTCGAGTAGGGTACAATGTATACATCAATGAGACCGCAACACGAGGATAAAAACAACCAAGACATTTGACTGTAACCTACAATATTCAGCAGTAGACAGGAGTCCATATAAAATTTCAAATCTAAATCATTCACGTCTATAAAACTGGTGATTATATTAATCAGATAAACGCATCATAGATACCAGACTTACACTTTTCATTGAGTACGAAGTTAGAGAACATTCAGGACCCAAAATTCAGAAAGGTTCTTACAAATACAGGAAAAGTAATCTATCACTGGGGTAGAAAATCCTTAGTATTTAGTAAAATTCTGGGCTCGTGATACCCTCGGGAAGGTACCCAATACGCAACATTTATTATTTACCAAGTGTTTTATATTTAACACGGATTGACGTTTATGAAGCCATGTACTTATAAGCATTTTTTGTATTTCATCAAGGTTGATGATTTATATGAAGAGGGCCTCACGGAAGATAAGGTGAGTTAATAACTTTGGAACCATCTGAAAAATATAGTGTTGTTAATGATTTGGATTTGATTATATATCACATTTTTTGTCGTTTTTAATGAATAGTGTTTCATAAAACCCCATCTGTGAAAAAAGATGCGCAAGACACCAAAGTGTGAGAGACGGACAACCCAAGATTACGAAAAGACAAGCAAGTCCACAAAACACTGCAAAGAAAACTTAAGACTGGAAGTAATTAATGTTTAAACTTACATATTGATTATGCAAGATTAAAATGTATGCTGAATTTAGATTAACTAAGCAACAATATATCTAATGTCGGGCATCAATGCACATTAGAAAGGTAAAAATGAGAACGAAACGCCAGTATAATTTTTACAGCAATACAAGTGGATCAGAAATAAAGTTTTTTTTTAAGTATTTACAAAAAAGATCGCGATCAAGTTAACAATGAATTTTATTTGTCAAAGACAATCATAAGAAGTTGACTTAGATTAAAAGATTGCTGTTTGATTCAGTGGAAGGAAAATTCATGCATCTTCAGGACGAGAACAAATAAACTATAAATCAAATCCGTAGTTTCGGCAAAATAGAACAATCGAAATTAAGAAGGGAAGCTTTGGCAGTTTCTTGGAAATGGTTATTTATCGGCTACGAGTAGAAATTTGACCTTGCAACAGAGACACTACTGACCCATGGGAGAGTTATTGCTCTCTCCCTGTATGAGTCACGTGATTTTGCGTCACCATTTTGACTTGAAGCATGTAGTAAAAACACAGGTATTTTTACATCCCGCACAATAAAATCGACGGTCATTTACGACACGGACTTTACATTCGGAAAGGAGAAGTCCACAGATGACTGTATTTCTAAAACCCAGTCGTACACTTATGGCATATAATTTCCTTCTTTTTTTTTAACAATTTTCTTACCTCTTCTGTCCATTCGCTGCATTGGTTTTCATCGGTATTACCTTCTGTTGGGTTTCCCAAAGAAATAAGTATTGACATACTAAACGTTTGATCGGAAAAGCTATTCAAATCCAATACTTCGTTTATGCATTTGATCGTATACATATCGTTTGCAATATTTGACTCTAGGCAGAAATAATTCCTATACAATTTTATCAATTGAGGTACAAAAATTGGATTGCTGTGACTTTGACATAGGTTGTTGTTGCTGGTTGATATAAGATTTGTCAGACAAAACCGAAGGTTGGTGTTGGGTGGTGGAATAACCTTGAAATCCGCATTATTAAGAAAATATGTCCTTCTGTTCTCCTTTTTCAAATTAAGTATATATTCATATTCGCCTTTAATAGTAGCAAACACAATATCAAACTCTTGAACATCTGTTACATTATTACATAATGCGCAAAACTTATTCTTAAATGTCAGGATCTTTCCATGTGACACGAATAGACCGTTTTCTGCAAAATTATTTTGTAAACATCTTTCTTTCACAGTTATGTTTTTGTAAGAATCAGGACAAGAATCCACTGCAAGAAAACCAGATTGACCCGGAGAGTTAAAGATGTAAATCTGGCGATAACAGCCAAATGATAGTTGACTATTGTTGTTTCTGATAGTTCCATTATAATCATTACAACAGTCGTTAAACATTTGACAGTCTTTATCACAGTAGCAGTACCATTTTGTTTTATTCTGTGCGACGGAACAAGTTCCAATTTCATAACATGGATCACGGCTAGGTTCTTGAAAGGTATTTAGGTGCATTGTTGACTGAGTGCTCAAAACACTGAGTAAATCCAAAGTCTCATTCCTTTCGAGATTCTTGATTTCTGAAGGGAAATTTGTTTCACTTTCAGTCAATCCTTTCGAAAGACCACCTTTAACCGTCGTCAATGATGCGGTAAATACTTCGGGTCGATATCTTTTGTCGTCTTTAGTGTAAATTGCAGAACCATCAAATATCCTTTCCGTCTTTGCTGCAGTATTCTGATTGTAATTTACAGAACCATCAGATACCCCTTTAGTCTTTACGACAGTATTCTGATTGTAATTTGCGGAACCATCAGAGATCCCTTCCATCTTTGTGACAGTATTCTGATTGTAATTTGCGGAACCATCAGTGATCCTCTGCGTCTTTGTTACTGTATTCTGATTGTCATTTAGGGAACCATCAGTGATCCTCTCCGTCTTTGTTGCTGTATTCTGATTGTTATTTAGGGAACCGTCAGGGATCCTCTCCGTCTTTGTGGCTGTATTTTGATAGTAATTTGCGGAACCATCAGAGCTCCTCTTCGTCTTTGTGACAGTATTCTGATTATTATTTCCAGAACCACCAGTTTTTGTGACAAAATTCCATGATATAACACTGCATACTAAAAGAAATAAAACGGGTAAATATGACTGCCGAGTTGTCTTCATCTTAATGCCCAAAAGAACGAGTAATATAGCATAGAACCCCTTATATACCCGAAAGAATTAAAGACCTTTTGCTGATTAACAATTAATACACACATAGCAATTACCATAAATATTGGTTTCAAACGAAATTTGTATCAAATAAAATTTGAATACTGTTGATCACGAATATTAAATCATAAATGTTTACTGCCTGTTGTGGTAATTTGATGTTACTCAAAGTGCTGATTTAAAGAAGAAATGGATATTGATAAACATAATCTTCTTAAATTTTCTTTTTTCAACTATCATAGAAAGATAATTACTCCATCAAAGAACCTGTGTGTATCAGCTGAAATATCATCATGTTTTAAAGTAGTTTTTTTATTATGCAGAGTTTTGACAACAAACACAGCAATTCACGTATAATAAACGACTACAATTTAATTAAAATTTAATTGTGATCATTCTTTATTCTTACAGTTACACAACATTTCAATCTCTTTTAATGTAAAGGTTCCAATGTATTTGTACAATTGGTTTGAAGCTATATACAATTACGGAAAACAAGTATTTATACCTGATTGATAAATTGTTTTTGTTGCTTATCTTTATACATGAGAAAAGGTATTTCTTTGTGCATAATGTTCGAGAAAAATCTTTTTTTAAATCATTAATGGAACATATAAACTTGATTTTTATACAAATGGTGGAAATATCCCACATAATCTTTTATTTTCCTTCACAAAAGACAAACACTTGTCGACAAATAGCATTTTGTTCAAATATAGAATATGTTGTTCTTCAAAATTTGAATCTGTTGATAAATTTGCGTCTTAAACTAACGTGAACGAAAAGGGATGTGCATATTCGACACTGGAACAGAAAGCCGATGACACAAAAGTCATAAAACATCTACAAAACATACATGTATCTATACAATATGTCAAGATTTGAATAGGTCCGAGTCATAACAACCCACTTTGTGGCAGTATCTCTGGTATCTTTCATCCCTCTTCTAGAGCCTATACAATTATTCGATTTGTCTTTTATAAACTAGTGAGAAAGACATGACATGACACGACACGACACGACACGACACGACACGACACGACACGACACGACACGACACGACACGACACCTTCATCTCATCTCATCTCATCTCATCTCATCTCATCTCATCTATCATCTCATATATCATATCATATCATATCATATCATATCATATCATATCATATCATATCATATCATATCATATCATATCATATCATATCATATCATATCATATCATATCATATCATATCATATCATATCATATCATATCATATCATATCATATCATATCATATCATATCATATCATATCATATCATATCATATCATATCATATCATATCATATCATATCATATCATATCATATCATATCATATCATATCATATCATATCATATCATATCATATCATATCATATCATATCATATCATATCATATCATATCATATCATATCATATCATATCATATCATATCCATATCATATCATATCATATCATATCCATATCAGATCAGATCAGATCAGATCAGATCAGATCAGATCATATCACATATCATATTATACAATTATAGCCTTTGTATGAGGTCGATACGAGGTTATATCGACCTAAGAGAAGCATATTGACTGAGGACGAAGTCCGAGGTCGATATGCTTCTCTGGGTCGATATAACATCGTATGGACCTCAACCAAAGGCTACAATTGTTATATTATTAATCAACAACTATAGCATGAACAATGTAAAATTGGGGATTTCTAGAATCTATTTTTAGTAACATGCTGTATGCCCTGTGCAATATGCTGTTTTTGACCTACGAAAAGCTAAACACAACAGTATTGGCGTGCAAACTGAGCAAATACAAATGTACATGTGATCAAGTTTTAACGAATCACAAATCCTTAAAAATATTCGATTAATAATATCATATCATATCAGATCATATCACATCAGATCATATCACATATCATATCATATCATATCATATCATATCATCATATCGTATCATAATCATGATTATCTCATTCCGTATCATATATCATATCATATCACATCCGTATCAACCCGAGACACCAATATAATCCCAAGAGCTCTGCTCGAGGGATTATATTATTTGAGGGTTGATACGGTGTGTGATATTGAAAAGCCATATCATACACACTTTATTATATATCTCAAGTAGATATTTTTTTGATGTGACGTGACATCATACAGATAAGGGGTTTGATAGAGCCTTTGCAACGGTGACTGATGTCGATGACGTGACGTCATACAGATTAAGGGTTTGAAAAAGCCTTTGCAACAATGACTGATATCGATATCATCACGGATGGTTGATACAGCACGGTTGTCATTGATAGTATTACACACACAATTCACAGGTATTTACTACTAGGTATATAATAAATGATATTATATTATATTATATTATATTATATTATATTATATTATATTATATTATATTATATATATTATATTATATTATATTATATTATATTATATTATATTATATTATATTATATTATATTATATTATATTATATTATATTATATTATAATATATTTTATTATATTATAATATATTATATTATATTATAATATATTATATTATATTATATTATATTATAATATATTATTATATTATATTATATGATATGATATGATATATGACATGACATGACATGACATGAGATAATATATGAGATATCATATGATATGACATAAGATAAGATATGATATCATATGATATGATATGATATAATATTATATGATATGATATGAGATATGATATGATATATATACTTCAGCAGAAGAAATACAGAACTATTTATAAAACTTTGAAAAAAAATGCATTTATTGTTTTATTATTTTTTTTTTTGCTTTTTTCATAATATATTCTCCTGTTTTCTTATATTTGTTTTTTTTTCTTATCCAACTTTGTTATGTTTTTCGCCGAAATCTACCATTGAGGTATATTTTCCGGAATTTGTCGAGTGACGTCGAAATGACGTGCGATAAAGTTACGGAAAGGCATGCGATAATAACCGGAAGCAGTTGATACTTTTCATATCAGTCCGCTAAGCACCATTTCGAAAAATATGGAATTAACGTAAATTTAATGCTATTATCATACTGTAAAAAATAAAAGTTATGTATATATGTATATGATAAGATAAAATATGATATGATATGGTAGGATAGGATAGGGTAGGATAGGATAGGGGAGGATAGGAATGGATTGGATAGGATATGACACGGAATGATATGATATGACACGATATGATATGCATTGATTACTTTGTGAGGAAGATGACAAATAAAGCAGAAAAATGCAAAAAATAATAAGCAAGGATAGGATAGGATAGGATAGGATAGGATAGGATAGGATAGGATAGGATAGGATAGGATATTAGGATAGGATAGGATAGGATAGGATAGGATAGGATGATAATATGATATGATATGACACGGTATGATATATGACTCGATATGATATTTTTTAAAAATGTGCTCTGTTAGATTTAAATTGAAGACCTCCCCTTCGTGATTTACCGGAAGCAGTTGATACTTTTCATATCAGCCCGCTAAGCACCATTTCGAAAAATATGGAATTAACGTAAATGTAATACTATTATCATACTGTAAAAAATAAAAGTTATTTACTCTAAGTATATGATAAGATAAAATATGATATGATATGGTAGGATAGGATAGGGTAGGATAGGATAGGGTAGGATAGGATAGGGGAAGATAGGATAGGATAGGATAGGATAGGATAGGATAGGATAGGATAGGATAGGATAGGATAGGATAGGATAGGATAGGATAGGATAGGATAGGATAGGATAGGATAGGATAGGATAGGATAGGATAGGTTAGGATAGGTTAGGATAGGATAGGATAGGATAGGATAGGATAGGATAGGATAGGATAGGATAGGATATGACACGGTATGATATGATATGACACGATATGATATGCATTGATTACTTTGTGAGGAAGATGACAAATAAAGCAGAAAAATGCAAAAAAAATAAGCAAGGATAAGATAGGATAGGATAGGATAGGATAGGATAAAATAAAATAGGATAGGATAGGATAGGATAGGATAGGATGATAATATGATAATATGATATGATATGACACGGTATGATATATGACACGATATGATATGCATTGATTACTTTGTGAGGAAGATGAAAAATAGAGCAGAAAAATGCAAAAAATTATAAGCAAGAAAAAATGAAAAGAAAAAATCTTTGAAAATTTGTTGTTTAAAATGTGCTATGTTAGATTTGAACTGAAGACCTTCCCTCCATGATTTAGCGTGTATACCTATTACGCTACAGCAGTTGCATAACCATACCTCTTAAAAAAGACGTATTTATACTTTGATATGCCAATCCACGATTAACGTCTGAGTCACAGTGTTTTAAATATTGTAATTCAGTCCAATAAGAACTGTTCGAAAATGAACCAATTATTAAATAACTTTGGTTTCATTTTTCCTTAGATTTCACTGAAGTTTGTCACAGTTCCCTTCTGATTTTGTGTCCAAACTCGATACGGTCTGTTACAATCTCACCTTAAATCCATGCAATTAATATTACGGGAGCACTGTGTTCCTTTTTCGTAGATGTAAAGTTTAAGTGATGAAGAAATTTACCATTATAATATAAAGAAAAGGCTATCGTCGGATCACGTGAATACAGGAAATCATCTCGGGTCCGCAGTTTGTTTCAATATTTCGATGATTCAAAGAAAAGTACGACGATTTTTTTCACATTTTTTTATTTCTAACTATGAACGTACATACGGCCCATGAAGATATCTGAAACGCATCAACATTTATATCCAAGAAATGACAGGTATGAATATTATCGTAGGCCGTAGGTACGCTCATAGTTTAAAATGCAGAAAAACATTTGAAAACTGTCATTTTTCTATCCTTTCCGCGAATCTGGAGGTGTTAACCACAACAAAACATGAATTAAATCAGCGAAAGTTTACAAAAAATTGAAGTTTTCAAAAATATAGGTTTCAAACTTTAAGAAATATTGTATTATAATTTGTGGCACGTCACCTTTAATTTGGACGAAAATTGGGGGCCGTTCTTTGATACTTATCGTACCTTGTCCGTTAGAAAAGCGATTCGGTTGCTCCAAATTTATCTTTTCTTTTACATTTTCTACTACTAGGGATAGACCGCTGCTGGTGGACTGCTCGTTGGTATCATCAGCTCAAATCAATAGTTAGTGCTTTGAACTGACAAAACGCTCTCACATAAATTTGGCTATACTTTTTAGATCCTTTTTGGTCGAATACATGTAGCACTCATACATTCAAGTAATTTACATCCTTGGTTTTCTATTGTTTATGTTTGAGTGTTCTTGATAAAAAAAAAGCGCGTCGGACACAACTATTAAAGATGTTCGCTCCTCTTGTTTTTGATTTTTTGTCAGGTATTCGGAATCCTCTGGTTTTATCCATGTTTTTCCATTAAGAAATTTTGTCCACTAACCCCTACTTTTCTTTTCATAATTTTATTACATTTAGTTTAAAAAGCCATATTTGAAAATCTTATAAAATCCTTGTTATTTTTTCAATGTTTTTGAAAGAAAAAAGGTGCCAATGTTAAATGTATGACAAATCTGATGAGAATCATTTCCCGCCAAATTTTCAATGGCTTATATCTCGAAAACAAGCACACGGACCCTTAATTTTTTCTGCTTTTTTAGTTCCTTCATTTATATACTATCAATTTATGACAGTCTTTCAAAAAGCTTGTTATTTTGAAACAGAGTAGCGAACATCCTTAATTGAAAGTTATTTTATTCTTTTAGATCTTATTCAGAGCAATATTTAGAACGAGTATAACGTATAGACACTTTTATTAAATCAATTTAAATACGACATTCGTCAAACTTCATATATATACAAGGAACAATACGTAGGTGATAAGTTTACACTCTGAAATCACTCCATGTGTGTGTTTGTCCATACTGGATTTCCACAACATAAATTTTAGTTTGTATGTTAAATAAGAGCAGATGAAACAAATAACAAATACAGCAACCAGAAAGTTTACTATGGAACGCCAAAACTGTCATATGTCATATTTTGCCCATTTTCATTATATGATGTGCATTTACCCTTATATGATGTGCACTTGTCATTATATGATGTGCAAACACCTTTAAATGATGTGCAAATATCCTTATATGATGTACAAACATCCTTATATGATGTACAAACATCCTTATATGATGTGCAAATTAATTACATGATGTGCAAATATACTTATATGATGTGCGAATATACTTATATGTTATGCATAAATCCTTATATGATGTACAAATATACTTACATGATGTGCATACATACTTATATGATGTGCAAATATATTTATATGATGTGCAAATATACTAAAATGATGTTTAAATTTAAACATATTTTATTTGCTAAATTAAAGCAAAATGGATTAGACATAAGTAAATCATACTTATGAAGTTTTCTCCATAATACAGTGTAAATAAATACAATAATAGTATAATGAGCATACATGTAAAGCAAACAGTTTATAGAATATAATAAGGAAAGCTTGAAAAGTCATATAATTCTGTGATGATGACGTGAGTGTTGATGATGATGTCGATGATGATGATGTTCCGTGTCAGTATCAATAACGCTTTATGAAGGTACAAGAAATCTGTTTGACCTTTTGATGAACTTTTGAACATGTTTGAAAATTTGATTATTTGTTCGTTCGAAAGTTCCAAGTTTACGCAAATTAATAGTTTTGTATCCAAAAAAAAAACGTTTTCGGAAAGCCAGTTAAGATTATTGAGTAAGGTTTTTATACATGAAGTGTATTTTAGGCAAACGAAGAAGTAATGATGAACATCCTCAATATTTGACCCACATTGGCAAGAAGGATCATTTATAATGTTAGCTCGAAAAAGGTCATAGTTTAAGAAAGAATAAAATTAACTCCCAGGTGCTTAGGAGATGTACTTAAAGGGATATTTTTACCAATTAAGGAAAAGCTAAGGTCTAGAGTCTAAATATTTGAAAAAAATCATAATTTCGGTTTTATCAGGGTTAAATGACATAAGCCATTTAGTAGACCAAACATCCAGCTCTGTCAGGTCGCGATCGATAACAGATCGAATCTGTTCTCCGTCGTTTCCAGAATAACTGAATGGTGTGTCATCAGCAAATAGCCGACACAGTGATGTAAGCTTATCAGCAATATCATTAATATAAAAGCCAAAGAGAAGAGGGCCCAGAACATCCCTGGAGAACACCAGCTGTAACATTACAAAAGGAAGATGACGAATTATGCAATTCTACTCTCTGTTTTCTATCATGTAGATAATCTTGAAACTAATTCAATAAGCTTCCGTAAATACCATAAGCTTTCATTTTGCATATAAGGCCTCTATGCCAAAAAGCTTTAGAAAAGTCACAGTATACAAAACAATTTATTTCTTTTTTTTTACCCAAACAGATTAATATGCAATTATATATTTCTAAGAGTTGATGAACAGTTGAATATTTAGGATGAAATCCTGATTGATATTCATAAATTAATTTACGTGGTGTATTAGCATGTAAATGATTGAACAAGTGCTTAAACACATCTCTTTCCATTACTTTTTCAACACAACCAATTAAAGATATCGGTCTGTAATTTGAAGGCAAAGATGAATCTTGCTTTTTGAAAATGGGTATCAGATTTGCTTTCTTTCAGCTAGTTGGATATATGCCCTCTCGTAAGGAATTATTGAATATAATATTTAGCGGAACTGCTACCTTTTCTGGACACAACTTTAGCATTTAATGACTGATCACACCAGGACCAGATGCTTTGTTTGGATCTAATATCTGAATAATGTCTATTATTTCTTTTATATTTACTTGGATTTTTGAAAACTTACTAGCAGTTTTTGTATCAAATTCGGGTAAATTAACATGTTCTTCATCTAGTTAAGAAATCATACTAAAATATTTGTTTAGCAAACTACATTTCTCTTCATCTTCATATACAATATCATTCAGTTCATTATCATTTATAATATTTTGGAGAGGGGGTATGTTTTCTGGACCTTTTTTTGATTTAATCAACGTTTTCTTTAATTTCAAATACGTTTTTGAGTTCGAGGGTTTTTTTGATATTACACTGTCCAAATTTGTTTCAAAATTTCTTTGGCAATTTTTTTCATATTATTTACTTTAGTTCTCTGTTTTTTGTACTTCATAATATTATTTTCACTCTTAAATTTAATTGCTTGATCTATCTCAAATTCATATTTCACGTTTTATGTCATTATTGAACCAGTGTTAGTCATTATGTCGTACAGTTACTAGTTTAGTAAGAATGCATTCTTCAGCTTTTTTCAAAACTTCTATTGTAAAAATTTCACACAGCTCATTAGTTTTTTTACTGTCCGGAAGCACTGTATTCCAATCAATTTCATCCAATTTCTCAGCAAATTTTAATTTTTCAGCCCTATCATATAGCCATATTTCTCTTTTAAACGATTTAAACTCAGACATTGGACATTCGCGAAATGCAATAGGTGCATCATGATCACTAATTTCAGGAACATGATATAGAGTCACTTATTATAATCGGATCAAGCAGAGTGCTACTATGGTCCGTTACTCTAGTAGGTAATTCAATAACGTTGGTTAGATTGAACAAATTTAGTGTGTCTCGATTGCATGATTTAATCGTGTCCAGTAGTTATTATCTGAATTAGGCGATCGATAAGTGTGATGCAATAAGAAACTTTGACCTTTAACATGGATATTTACAAAAAGGGATTCATCTTCTTTTATTTCGAGTACATTATTACAATTGAGTCCGATATCATCTTTAACATAAATGAGTATACCACAACCAAAGCTATTTCTATCTTTTCTGATTATAGTTGAAGAAAAGGAATCAAGTTATATATCGTCATCAGCAATGCTGGGATCTAAGTGTGTTTCTGACAACGTAATAATATCAAATTCATCACAAAAATTATTTAAAATTTTTTGTTTATTTCTTACGGATCTAATGTTGAGACTACAAATGGATATAAAATTTTCTTGTGTTTCGTTCACTGACGGTGCGTTCGATTCATTACGGAAATTTGGGCCTGGATTTGTTTCAACATTTTCAATAATAAGAATAAAATGAAGTACGTACAACAGAAAAATATTGTCTGATCTTACACCAACTGTTTGTAAAACAAAGAGATTGAAGATGAGGAGACTGCAGCGTAAGTTGATTATAAGTATGTCTAAATAGGAAACCATTTTCATATGGGATAAAGGTCTACAGTGCTTTCTTCTGTTATTAAATATACCTATAGCAGCCCTGTAATCATGAACGTTGTTATTCATTACATGAATAAGCAGTGACAGGAATTAAGAGAGGACTGCTGTAGGAAAACATCACCAAACTGACACACACATCATCACCATCATCATCACAAGAAAATATAGCAAAGTAAAAACAAAAAAGTTAAAAAATATAAAAGGCCAAAAAATTAGCCTCGCATATATGGAAGTCATGATTAAAGAATGAAAATGAGATTCTGTATTACTGAAGAAGTTATGTATTATATTTAAAAGAAACTTGTAACTAAATAAAAACTAATTGGAACTGTATTTGATGATAAAGTAAGAAAATAAAGTATGATTTCCAATGAGACAACTATCAACCAGTGACCAATACACATGGCTGTAAGCAGGTTTGGTAACTTTAAATTTTAAATCTAGGTCGCACAAGAAATTAACCAGAGATATCATCATTGTTTTTGTTGTTATTTTTATTTGTGTTATAAATATTATCACAAACTTCCAGAAATGCTATTAGCTTAACAAGTAAAACAGATATTATGCATGTAACAGCATAGGCAATAAACATTAGATAACATATTATTATATCATACACAATAGGTTTGAACATTAGCATACAATTTACAATTTACAAACAAGCAAGAATGCAATTAAAAAAGTCATAACAAAAGGCTCATCTAATTATTGAATTGTTATGCTTGAAAGACTAATAAATGACGTATTGCATTACCGCACTTCTCGACGTGTTTGAACTAAAATCGTGGATCTCGAGACAATGTATAATGATGAGCAAATGTACTTATATGATGTGCAAATATATTTATATGATGTGCAAATATACTTGTATGATGTGCACATTTACTTATATGTTGAGCATAAATCCTTATATGATGGGCAAATATACTTATATGATGTGTGTCATGAATATGGGCCAAGTGACTTTAGAACGCAATGTAATGTAATAGTTTTGCGGACATTCGCGCACACTATTGTAATGTAACGTTACGCCATTGTTACGTTTCTGCGCATCTATAGAATCATAAAGCATCTAAACTAGCAAGACGTTATTTTCTTAACACAAGTCTAATAAGTTAATAACCCTCAATATATTGGTGCCGTGATGAAAACGAAAAGAGATGTGTTCGAAACTCAAAACAGTTCGAGCAGTACATTGGCGAGCCATAATAACGCTACTGAAGAAAGGAGACCAGGCAGAAGAACAACAACAAGATGTTGTGAAACTACAATCAATGCTGGAGCTGATTAAAACAAAGCAAAATACATTGTCCGACCTTAATGAGAAGATTATGGAAACAATTGAAGAAGAAGAAGACCTCGACGAAGAAATTGAAGAAGTTGGAAGATACGAGTTTGACGTACAAATTGGAATCACGAAAATTGAGAAGTACATCAAAAAAGTAAGTCTGTAAAAAAATCAATCCGCATTAAACCCTAAAGCGCCGGATTTCATTTACACAAATCCCAGCGTGCAAGAACATTCAAATCCGATAAATTGGAACTCGGAACAAACAAGCGTAAGCCAGTCAAACATGCCCAGATCTATGTCGTCAGATCATTACAACAAATTACCTAAACTCAACTTGCCCACTTTTGGCTGAAACTTACTAGAATGGTCAGCCTATTGGGATTCATACAATTCTGCCGTACATGAAAATCTATCATTGAGTGACGTACAAAGATTTAACTATCTGAAATCGCAACTTTACGGAGAAGCTAGCCAGTGTATATCGGAATGCAAATTACTTATACAAATTCTACACGAGAGATTTGGCCAACAACACAAAATCGTAAACGCATACATGCAAAACTAGCAAAATTTGCCTGCACCAACTGTTACCGTCGTACATTGATTAAGAGTAAGATACATATTACGATTAGAAGCTAAGTAGTAAATCGGCGTTTCTTTCCCCGATACATCAGATTCCTGCAAACGAATCACGATGCTACACAAATTTTGACATGTTAATGGCCCAAAGAGGTAATTTGAACGTTATTAATGTAATAAATGTCTTTTAATATGCATAATTGATATATTCGCATAGTCATAATGATATTTGTAAGGTTATACTGCGATTTGTTTATTTATTTGGTGTGCAACAGGGTTTTGCATTGAAAATTATTTATGGTTCTTTTTTGTTTACTTTCAGTTCTTACGTAAACCTGCGAAACAACGTATACTAGTCCATGAACTTTGTATAATGTTAGACAACTGGGTGAATGTATGCGATGCACTGTATGTTTATTTGACAATTGCGACATGAATAAAGTATCAGAACTTTCAGTGTATTATTTTGCGACGCCCACAGCTACAGTAAGAACTCTCCATCATTGACTTGTCTGATGTGTAAACGATTGCGAAACAGATTTGAAGAATCCATTTGATGAACAATTACAGATCGATGCGTTTTGATGCTGTAATAATTGTAAACAGAACTTTTATGAGACATGCTGTAAAATGTAGTATGGTGTAAAGTTATGGAAAAGATTCAAGACATTGATTTTGACAATACACATTTATAGTGATTCGTGAAACAACAGAAAGAAGACCAAACAGTTGAAGAGAACTTTTACTAGAGATATTGACTCATTATTGATTTATTGCATTGATTTATTTGCTATGTTTTGGTATTTTGTATTATGTTTGATTTTTGATAGTATTTGAATATGGGTATATAATAAGGATTCTTTAAACTGTTTTAACATGATGAAATGCATGAACATATGGGTACAAAACGTATGTTTATTTTGAATATGATACATTTGAATTTTAAAGGGTTACATATTTGATTGATATCATATATAGGTAATGATTTTATGTTGCTTAAATCCCTTTGTTGATAACTTGAAATAATTAGTCATGATGTCCCGAGGCGAAGTCGAGGGCGATATATGTTTGGCTAGCGGTGTAACTCGTACTAGCACACGACAGCGAAGTTTAACCGATAAGGGTTTTTTTGTGGCAAGTTGATACTTTACAGAAAAACTTTCGGAAGGCCGTTTCCTCATGGAAGTCATGGTCAAACAAAATAGAAGTACAATTAAGTGACACTAAAGACACAAATATCATTCGTGAACATCGAAATATATTAGTTGAAAACATGAATCATTTAACAAGTGTTTATAAACAATTATCGAAGCTTATCGAAAATGAAAGTGAGTCACATGGTCATTCCGAATTAATTAGTGAAAGTGAAACTGAGATATTTAAGCGATACGAAACTTGTGAAAACTATCACGCAGATCTCATGAAAAGGATAACGACTCGTGTTCAGAAAATTGATAGAGACAATGTAGAAACTAGAGGTTCATATACATGTAAGTCAAGGTCTAGTCATTCATCTCATTCACATAGATCAAGTGCATCACAACGGTCACAAACTGCTTCGCGAGCCGCAGACTTGAAGGCAAAATTAAAGTACATTAAAATCGAGGCGAAGGCGAAATTAGAATTGGAAAGGATACAAACGATACGTGAACTAGAGGCTACAGAAGCCAAGCTAGATGTAATCAATAAAGCTAGTCAAGGCTCAGATTTAGAGGAATTAAAGAGATCACTTCCGGAAGCTAATATTCTCGATAAATTTCTTCAACACGTTAATCCGGATGCTAAAGTAGATACTGACATTATTGAAAATATTAAGGATGAGCATGATGATTTTGTAACTACTCTGCCAAGGTCAACAGTTCCGAAGAAGTTGAATATTGACCATGATCAAGTTCAACCAATACACCATATAAGTTATAAGTATCCAGTTCAAGGTCATTCTGTCCCGACTGTAGGTCTACAAGGTCAAGGTCAATTCGTCTCAAATGTCGATCAATCTAGGCAAGCTAAGCCTACACCCAAAGTCCGTCAATTAATATTAGATCAGTCTGCATTGAATGTAAGTCAGTCATTCGTACAAAGTGTAAATTCCGTGCCAGTAGTGACACACACGCGTTCTGAACCAGTAGTAACCAACGTAAAATCGGCGCCAGTTGTGACAAGCGTAAGTTCCGCAACTCTTAATCCATCAGCTATAACATTTGTACCTTAGAATGTAAACACTGCTAATGTTACAGGACAATACGTTCAAATTGAAGACCTTACGAAATCACTAGCCGAACAAGTTAGTCTTAGTAGGCTGCCGCCACCCGAACCATCGGTTTTTTTTGGTGATCCTTTAAAATATCCTGCGTGGAAATCATCATTCCAAACTCTTATTGAACAACGAAAAATTCCGACGTTTGAACGTATACATTACTTGCAAAAGTATGTCGGAGATTCAGTGCGAGAGGTAATTGAAAACTTTCTAGTATTGTCTACTGAAGACGCTTACGATGATGCAAAGGAACTCCTTGAGAAGAGATACGGTGATCCGTTTATTATCAGTAATGCATTTCGTGATAGACTCGATAATTGTCCGAAAGTACTGTCTAGAGACAATATTGCTCTAAGGAAATTTTCCGACTTTCTTAAACAGTGTTTGTCTGCGATGAAAACCATGGGAACATTGAACGCGCTAAACGACAATAGAGAAAATCGAAAACTTTTGTCAAAACTACCGGATTGGGTTGTAACACGATGGTCCAGAATCGTTGCGAAGCACAAAGAAGATAAGCGTGAATTTCCTTCATTTTAAAGTAGATTTTGTAGAAAAGGAAGCAATCATAGCAAACGACCCGGTAACGTCGATACAGTCGGTCAGATCAGAAACTACAAATAGCTCTAGTGACAAGTTTAAGACAAATCGATTTCAGCGTGGTAAATATGATAATCAGCGTAGAAACGTTCTTGCGACAGAAACTTCTCGAGTGTCTGATAAAAACAATAACAGTTACAACAAGGATCAAACATTTACATTCTGTAAGAAAACTGGTCATTTCATCGATTTATGTTATCAGTTTCTTGGGAAATCAGTGAACGAGCGAAAGAACTTTGCGAAAGAAAAGGGACTTTGTTTTGGTTGTCTTGGGTACGGACATACATCGAAGAAATGTCAAAAACGTAAAATATGTGAGGTATGTACAAGGTTTCATCCGACGTCTTTAGATGGTGACTTTCAAAAACCGATCATTTCCGCCAACAAGGATAAACCGTTCGAAACTGGCACCGTGGAAAATTGTAAGTCACAGACCGGAGCCGTATTCATGAACAATACAAAAGCAAGTTGCAAAAGTTCTATGATTGTGCCAGTTTATGTGTCGCATTCAGACGATCCCGAGAATAAAAGACTCGTTTATGCTTTACTAGACACACAGTCGGACACTACTTTTGTTTTAGATGAAACACGCCGTGCGTTAGGACTCAGTGGAACAGATGTTAAACTCTCACTTTCTACAATGCATGCAGAAAATCATATAGTTGACAGTCGTAAAATAAAAGGTCTAATGGTTAGGGGATTTGACAGTGAAGTTAAAATACCGCTTCCAAACGTATTTACACGTAACATCATGCCAGCAAACCGATCTCATATTCCGACAGCTGAAATGGCACGTCGATGGTCCTATTTAGAACACCTTGCAGGAAAGTTGATGCCCGTCAGAGATTGTGAGTTTGGACTATTGATTGGTTACAATTGTCCTCGTGCACTTATTCCACGTGAGGTCATACCTTCAATTGATAACGGACCGTATGGACAAAAAACAGATTTAGGATGGGGAACCGTTGGTATTGTTGATCCCTTGCAAATAGACAACTGCGACTCGATAGGATTCAGTCACCGAACTCTAGCTCTCGAGGTTCCGAATGAGTTATCGATTAGAGGAAATAAAAGTGGAGATCCAGAACATGTTTACTTTTCGTTTGGTTCGAGCGTTAAGGAAATAATTCCAAGTGAAGTCGCCCGCATGATGGAACTTGACTTTTCAGATAGAAACATTGACAAGATTTCATTTTCTTTTGATGATAAAAGATTCATTTCTATTCTTAATGAAGGAATAAGTGTTGAAAATGGACATTATGTTATGCCACTGCCGTTTAAAGATAAAAACCCGCCTATTCTACCGAACAACAAGAATATTGCAGTAACACGTTTAAATCAATTGAAAGGACGTCTTCAGAGGGATAAAACATATCGTTATCATTATATTACAAGCATGAATGACTTTATAGAAAAGGGATATGTAGAAAAGGTTGAATCGTCTGAACAGGATATCGATGGTCATGTATGGTATATACCTCATCATGGGGTATACCATCCCCAAAAACCTGACCAGGTGCGTGTTGTATTTGACTGTAGTGCTAGATATCAAGATCATTCTTTGAATGATCATTTGCTACAAGGACCTGACCTAACGAACACTCTTATTGGAGTACTGTGTAGATTTCGGAAAGAACAAATCGCCGTGATTTGTGATATTGAACAAATGTTTCTTCAGTTCAACGTAAATAAAGATCATAGAGACTATTTAAGATTCTTGTGGTGGAAAGACGACAATCTTCATGGCGATCCTATAGAATATCGTATGAACGTACACTTATTTGGAGCCGCTTCATCTCCGGGTTGTGCCAACTTTGGTCTGAAAAGAGTTGCTGATGATTACGAAGATGAGTTTGGATCAGATATTTCAGACTTTTTGCGAAATGATTTTTACGTAGATGACGGTTTGAAGTCTGTTGCTTCCGTCGATGACGCCGTTAGCTTAGTCAAACGAAGTCGGATATGTGTAACAAAGGAGGTTTAAGATTGCACAAGTTTCAGTCAAACTCAAAGGACGTTTTGAATCAAATACCGATCGAAGATAGAGCAAAGGATCTAAAGAACTTAGATTTATTAAATGACAAACTGCCGATTACAAAGACTCTAGGCATACAGTGGTGTATCGAATCTGATTCTTTTCAATTTCGCATTGAACTTACGAATAAACCACTCACGAGACGAGGAATACTTTCAACGTTAAGTTCCGTGTATGATCCCTTGGGATTTCTTTCTCCTTTCGTACTTCTTGGAAAACAGATTCTACAAGAATGTTGTAGCGATGAAATTGATTGGGACGAACCGCCTTCTGAAACTTTGATACAAAGATGGCAACAGTGGCGAAATGACATCCAGAATCTAGCGCAGCTAGGCATTCAGAGATGTGTAAAACCGAAAGACTTTGGAAATATAACAGTATGCGAACTTCATCATTTTTCTGATGCTAGCACTTTAGGTTATGGACAATGCTCGTACCTCCGATTAATTGATGAAAATGGACTTATTCATTGTACACTTCTAATGGGAAAAGCTTGAGTTACTCCACGTCGTTCATTAACAATTCCCCGTTTTGAATTGTCAGCCGCTCTAGTATCAGTCAGAATAAGTCAACTACTGAAACAAGAACTTCGATACGAGAACGTTACTGAGTGGTTTTGGACTGATAGCAATATCGTTCTCGGTTATATTGCGAACGACAACCGAAGATTTCATGTATTTGTAGCAAATCGAGTGCAACAGATTAGAGAACACTCTAGTCCAACACAGTGGAAATATGTAGACACGAAGGAAAACCCTGCAGATGTAGCCTCACGAGGGGCAAGCGCAAATGATTTGGTGACGAACTCGAATTGGTTTACCGGACCGCAATTTTTATGGACACTTCAATCATTTGACGCAGATGCGAATAAACCCGATTTGACACTTAATGACCCCGAAATACGGATGGTGAAAGCATTTTCTTCTAAGATGGATGTTATTGAATTTGCGTCTCTGATTGAACGCTTGGAATATTTTTCTAATTGGAATCACGCAAAGCGAGCCGTTAGCATTTGCTTAAAACTAAAGGACACACTTCGATCACAGAATAAGAGTAAAAACAATTCACCCGAGAGTAAATTGTGCGTAAACGACATGCAACGTGCAGAGATTGAAATTATCAAACAATTGCAAGCATCGTCATTTAACGAAGAAATAGTTGTTTTACAATCGATTGGTGTAGGTAAAACCTATGAAGATAGACATTCAACCCGAATTCGAAATGTTAAAATTGAAACAAACGTCATCATTATACAAGTTAGACCCGTTTCTAGATTCGGATGGAATTATTAGAGTTGGTGGTTGTATTCGACGAGCCGAGTATAACTTAGCAGTTAAACATCCAGTGATCATTCCAAGACATTCACACGTAACAGAACTAATCATACGACATTTCCACGAGAAAGCCGAACACCAAGGAAGAGGCATGACAATAAATGAAATACGTGCGAACGGATTTTGGATAATTGGTTGTAGTACTGCCGTTTCTAAATATCTATCAACATGCGTTACTTGTAGAAAACATAGAAGTAATACTCAAGAACAGAAAATGGCTGACTTACCGATTGACAGACTTCATCCGGTACCGCCTTTCACTTATAGCGGAGTTGATTTGTTTGGACCGTGGTACATTAAAGAAGGACGTAAAGAACTTAAACGCCATGGTGTCTTGTTTACGTGTCTATCATGCCGAGGAGTACATATAGAGACAGCAAATTCTCTTGATACCAGTTCATTCATAAACGCGTTGCGTAGATTTATAGCCATACGTGGCCCTGTAAGACATCTAAGATCAGATAGAGGAAGCAATTTTGTAGGTGCGGAACGAGAATTGCGGGAAGCTTATTCAGAAATGGACGATAAAAGTATAAGACAATTTCTTTCGAATGAAGGGTGTGATTTTGTAGAGTTCAAAATGAATGTCCCATCTGCTAGTCATATGGATGGAGTTTGGGAACGCCAAATCCGGTCAGTTAGAAATGTTCTTGCGTCACTAATGCATCAATCTGGTACACAATTGGACGATGAATCTTTAAGAACTTTTATGTGCGAAGCCGCAGCAATTGTGAACAGTCGTCCTTTAACTCTTGGCAATTTGAATGATCACTTATCAGAGGAACCCCTAACGCCAAATCATATACTTACGATGAAGTCGAAGATTATTCTTCCTCCGCCAGGACAATTTCAAAGAAGTGATATTTACTCTCGAAAACGCTAAAGGCGAGTTCAGTTCTTAGCAAACGAGTTTTGGAATAGATGGAGAAAGGAGTATTTGTCTAATCTACAATCTAGAAAGAAGTGGACTGCTCCGAGACGAAATTTGAAAGTCGGCGATATAGTAATAATCAAAGATGAACAAGCCGCGCGAAATCAGTGGCATCTTGGGAAGATCAACACAGCACACGTAGATGAGGATGGGCTTGTTACAGGAATTCTGATTAACATACACTTTTAACAGTGACTGAATATGTCTTGAAATTCGTGAATAACTCTAAGAAAAACGACCGTATCAACTTAGGAGTTCACAAGGTGACAGAAATCTCAAGACACTACTAACAAAAGAGGAAATTTCATTAGCTATGAATTTATGGATCAAAGATACACAACAAGACAGATTCGTGAAGAACTAGAAAATATTTCATTGATTCCAAAAATTAAATCACTACCGCTTGTACAACAGCTACGTTTATATCTGGATGAAAATAGAATCATACGATGGAAAGGCCGAGTACAAAGTTCATCTCTAGAAGAAAACGCAAAATTTCCTTTTCTATTGCCAAAAAACACAACCTTACCGATTTTGTAGTCATGGACGCAGATCTTCGAAATCTAAATGTAGCAGTCGGAAAGACAATAACACAGATAGGACAATTACACTGGATACCAGCAATTCGATAATGTGTGAACAGTGTCTTACGTAAATGCGTACTATGCCAAAAAATTATTGGTAAACCGTATAACAGACCGGAACCACCACCATTACCAAAGGGCGAGTAAAAGACACCACACCATTTTGTACAAACTAGGATAGATTTAATAAATGCAGCATCATACCGCATAACTACGGAAGTCCATTTAGGACCTCCCAAAAATATATATTTGATTTCGAAATCACGAATTTGAATTGTTATCACGCATTGAAGAATTCGTTATAACAGATTAAATTCGTCATTCCGAATTTCTAGAAATAGTTATAACAGGTTTGGTGGTGGAATCTGTTTTTCTAATGATTTTTACACGATTTACAGATTATCTTAATCATTCTTTGCAAAAAGATGTGTTCTTTCTATGTGACGTCATCAGGCATGGTCGCCTTTTTTCATGACGTCACAATAGGAAATTCAGAGGAATACAAGAAAATTTGGCGCAATAATCTTATTTTGACCAATTAATAACTGAGAACATACGAACCACACGTTGGTTAAATAAAAATAATCAACAGGTCAAAAAAAGAATAAATCCGGTAAAAATTAGAGAAATCGTTATAACGAATTGTATAAATCGTTATTATAACGGATTTAATTTGTTATCATAAATTCGCAGAAAGAATTTTCACGATTTTAAACAGTTATCACGATTACAAAAATCTGTGATAGTGAATTTAATCAGTAATCACGAATTACAAAAAAAAACGGTGATAAAAAATTATTCACAATCGTGAGATAGAATTTAATCCGTGATAACGAATTATACAATTTGTAATTACGTTTTTAATCAGTTATCACAAATGACAAAAAATGTTATAACTAATTCCATATATTCATGATAAAGAATCTAATCCGTGATATCGAATTCAAATTATATTTTTGGAGGTCCTAAATGGGCTTCCGTATATAACTGACGGACATGAAAGACATAAAACCAATTTATCTAAATTATCCATCTCATGTATATTTGAATAGATATTCTTATTTTTTTCAAGAATTCAAGTGTCAAGTTCTCATTTTGTTTACATTTAAATAAGAAATGATCTTCAGTATCCATTTTATTTAAAGAACAATGTTGACATAAACTTTCTTCTCTTTTTATATTTTTGTACCTCCCCTTTTAGTTTTTAAAATATGTTTACTTACCCTTAATTTAGTAAAGCTTTTCCTGGTTTCAAAGTTATTTTCTTTAAGTAAGTATGGTTCTATTTGATAATTCTTTTTAACTTTACTATAAATATATAATTTATTTTTTTCCGTTATAGAGTTTAATTTTTTAAAGAACAAATTTTATTGTTTTCTTGTATAATCTCCTTAAAGTGTTTATTTATTTTAAATCTTAAATAATTTATAATAATATACATACGGTTAAAATCATTAAATTATGGGATCTCGACCGTACTGAGCACCTGGAGTTCAAATATTTGATCTACTAGAGGATATTCTGCATTTTGTTTTGAATGTCAGTGTACTGTTTCTGGTTTAGAAGCTCCAGCTTCGTATCAGCGTCCAAAAGTGCATTTTATAGAAAAAAAAAAGATACATTGCAGTTTAACAAAAATCAACGTTTCACACATTTTGGTGATCATTTAATACAGGAGCTAGTTGAACATGTTGAAGAATTTCCCTGCTGCGACGAAAATATGATAACACAACTTTTATTGCAAAAGACACCAATTAAATCACAGTAATTTTTAAAAGTATTTCATAACAATAGCCTTAGAATTTTCTACTCATGCATAATTATACCAGTATGGATGATTGGTTGATTAATTAATTGGTTGATTGATTGGTGTTCAACGTCACTTTCAACACTATCGTGCTATTTCTTGGCATTAATTTTTTTAATGGTGGAGGAAGTCGATTTTCGGTTTCGTGAGAAGCTGCTCATATATACACCTCTAGACTCAAGGAGTCGAACTGTAAATGGGGTTAAGGTAACGACCATTCATCATTTTTTTGGGGGCATGTTGTTTTTTAAATGTTTGATTCCAAATTTCTTGAAAAAGACTTTATTTATTTCAAAAGGGAAGCGAAAAAATAGTTTGTTTCCGTTTAAATGGGGAATAAATAAAACAATAATGAAATAAAAAAAGTAATCTTGATATTGAAAAAAAAGTTTTTTTGTTAAAGTCGAAAAATATGTTTGTCCAAGAAAATACACATGCTCCCGCCCACAAATGATTAATAGTAGGCGCCTAACCAATCTGATTAAAATACAGATCCTGTGTCTGAGCTTTGGTTACAAGGATCTGACACCACTCTTTCTGTTCTGGTAATTATTACATCAGCCAATGACATTTCAGCCTTCAAATTTTGTGAAGGTGTGTATCAATCCGACAAAACTAAAGAATCCCAAATGGTCTCTAAAACAGAAAATACAATGGAGCATTGTCATATCTTTATGAGCAAAACTTGGACACACAAGATCTGTATTATAATCAGATTGGTGTCTAAATGAACATAAAATGACTGCATTAATCTATTGTTTACTGCGGCTTGTTGTTTTCATACAGATATAGAAATATGTGTTGTTGTTTTTTTAAGTGAAGCGCCGCAGAAGTAAAATCAAGCGCTTTAGATTTAAAGTCAAGGGCTGTAGACTTAAAGTCCAGCGCTGTAGATATAATGTCCTTATGTATAAATGTTTATAAGTTCCTTTACATTTCCAGCGCTGGATTTTCCATCTCAAGACCAACAGAGCTTCGTAATTATTAAAGCTTGAGGATTGAGGATGTTGAAAATATCTTTTTTTAGATAAAGTCAAGTTTTCCAACAGTAACTGACTGTTATTGTTATACAGGCCTGTAAGGCCATGTGAGCTATTCTCGTCATTCAGCATACGTCGTCCGTAAACTTTCACATTTTCGCCTTCTTCTCTTAAACCACTCAGCCAATTTTAATAAATCTTTGCAAAAATAATGTATTGAAAGTCCTATACAAAATACCTGCATTTAGTTCCGGCTGGTAAAAAATAATACCACTAGAGTCAGTCTTTAAATTTGACAGGTCATTTTTTTAAAAACCCTCTTCACTGAAACTGCAAAGCCATATGTTTGGAAACTCTTTATGATTTATGTTGAGAAGACCCCTTTCAATGATTACCATTTACTATTGATAGGTTACTGGTCACAGTGGCACACAGTTTCCTTTGAAAAACAACGGGAAATAGTATTATTAAACCACTTTTTCATTAAAAAAAATTGCGCAGAATGTCAAGATCTATACCTTCATGTACTTTCTATTTCTACCAAATTTATTCAGGCGATGAATCCTTGTAGGAGTAATTGGCTTTAAATAATACTTTTTGGGTAGAAACTGTAAACAGTTGCAATGGTGAGCAATACACGACCTAGAGCAATGTCCAAATAGTTAGCCCTACCTTTTTCATATTGATTTTCGATAAAGACTCGAGTATCTTATTCTACATTTTAACACATTTGTTCGAGTAAAAAATAATGTTTTGTAAATATGTGTCCCTACAAGCATTCTTAAATTGTGAACCCTTGAAATATTTTTTTTCGATAAAGGTTAAGTTCGGGGAGATTCAGTTTGCGGCGGCGGCTTTTAATATTTTGCGTTTATCTTGAAAACTACAATAGATTAAAACAAAGAAAAAGCTGCAATGATAACAGTCTAGATATGCTCTATAGTAAAGGTCCCATTTGGGCAATTTGGGCTCTTATGCGTTTTTTTGTTTTATTGCCTATTATCTCGATAACTTATTTACAGAGAAACTTTTCTTTGCAAAATGGTAGGCAAGAACAGATTTACAAACAAATAATAAAACATGACTGAAATTATAAATCAACTACTAAGAGTCATTTTCTTTCATTTGGGAGGGGGAGCTGGGAGGAAACTTCGTAATAGCAAACAAATGTGTTAAGTTTCTATTGCTAGTTTAAGTATAAAGTATTGCGTCAGTAGTGGATCTAGAACTTCAAGTGTTGAAGTTGTTTGCGACTTCAGGGCACGTAATTTGAATATGTAGATTATGATCTCATTGATATTTACCACACCTTCATTCAATTCTAGCTTCAAATGAAAAGTACTCTGCTGGAATAACATGTCGAAACCAAGAATTTAGGTCTTAACAATTGAGATGAGCAGAGCGAGGCGAAAAAAAATGATGTCTTTCGAGTCAAAACTATTTGTTTACTGTAGAGGGAAGTGTAGGGTGTGGGTCGTACCCTGAACAGTCGGGGCACGTATGGACACTGCATTCAAGCTTGATACAGCTCTGAATTTGGATTGTGGTTAAATATTTGACACGCATAGGTTTCTGACGCACTAGACTCAAGCTAGCAGCCACTCGCTGGCAGCCACTCTGCTAGTAGCCAGTTTTCAGATATGTCTATAAACCCAAAAGTTTCATTAGATTCAAACTTACTTAAACGTTTTTATTAAATATATAACCACTAAAATATCTGTTTTAAATATATATTTAAGCAGTCCAAGACACTATTCAATGAATATCAAAATTTCATTTCCTGTTAATCAATTTAAAGACAATAGTATTCGCTATAATTTTTAATAGTCAACCCTTTTGATGTATATAGAATTGTAAATAATTATGAAATTATTTAAATGCTGGCAAAATTACTTGTTACATGGTATCGACGTTTCCATCAGAAATTATTTTTGTCTTATTGTGTGAAATAGCTTGACATATTCTCAGCATCCAGTCAAATAGTTCCTAAAAAGTAACAATTTTTCTACATTACAAGAATAGAAAGTTGCGCTCGTGCCTTAATAATTTTCTGTAAGACAAATCTGTTTTGAAGAAACATTCAACTTCTGAACCAGTGGATTTCACTTACTTTTGATTGGACGAAAGGTTTATTTTTTGTACTCAAAGTATGGTGTGCAAGGAAAATAATAATTAGCTATTTAAAAAAACCGTGCTATACCCCACCTTGGAATTTTGGTCAAACAGGCCCTAGGTCCCTAGCTTCTGTTTGCACCTAGTGCGGACAAAAGTATTGCCATAGGGTTTTTTTATTAACTCTGAGGTAATGTGGGGTAGTGTGTCATTCCCCAACTTTGGACCTATTTAGAAAAAAAACTAAGCCGAACAACACCATGGATTTTTAAGGCCCATAATTCCTTAATGGTTAAGGCCTTTACCCCCATAATTAATCCCAAAATTTCTTGTTTTGGTATGGAACCTTGTGGTACAATTTCATAGAGATCCATACACGTATACACATGTGAATGTCCTGAAACAAGAACAATGCTTGTTTTGGCCCCTCTTGGCCCCTAATTCCTAAACAGTTAAGACAATAACCCCCAAAATATATCACAAACTTCCTTTTGTAGTATGGAACCATTATACGGCCGCAAATTAATAAATAAAAAAAAATGATCAGAAAGGCAAAATTTACAAAAAATGAACATACATGTATTTGAAATGTATGTATCAATTTCGTATAGAAGAAACTGCCTCTAAATAGGAAAGACATTTTCAATGGAAACAAACTATTTTGTTTGCTTCCATTCTGAAACAAATAATGTCTTTTTTTCAAGAAATTTGGAATCAAACATTTAAAAAAAAACATGCCCCCCCCCAAAAAAAAAGAGATGAATGTTCGGTACCTTAGCCCTGTTTACAGTTCTTGAGTCTGGAGGTGCATATATGAGCGGCTTCCCCCGAAACCTTTTATGTTGCGGGTTACGGTCTCTTTGAAGCATGGAAAAGTAATAAAAAGCTGTGCGTAAATGTAATGCACCGAGTTGAAGTTCATCCCATATCTCCTTTCATCCATACCGGGGGGCCGAGTGGTCTAAGTAGTTGATATACTCTACCACTAGTCTGTCAACACTTAGTTTGTGAGTTCGAATCCCGCACGTGGCTGGTAAGCTCGACTCCAATATTAATTGACTAGAATTGTCAGTTTTACTACCAAGGTCGGTGGTTCTCTCCGGGCATTACGGCTTCCTCCACCAATATAAACTGACCGCCTTGAAATAGCACGATAGTGCTGAAAGTGGTGCTAAACACCAATTAATCAACCAATTACTTAATCAATCATCCATATATATCGGTTTTGTTATGCATGAGTAGAAAATTTTATAGGTATTGTTATGAAATACTTTTAAAAATGTCTGTGATTTAATTGGTATAGGAAATAAATTAAGATAAAGCTGCTATTCAAAAAGAGGGAATACATATACCGGTATAGCTGTCTTTTGCAATAAAAGTTGTTTTATCATATTTTCGCTGCAACAGAGAAATTCTTCAACTAGCTCCTGTTTTATTATATCTAAATCTTCCCCCGAAATGTGTGACACGTTGATTTTTGTTAAATTGTTTTGTCTCATTTTTCTAAAAATTGCACTTTCGGAAGCTGATACGAGGCTGGAGCTGCCAGATCAGAAACAGTAAACTTGGCATTCCAAAAAAATGCAGAATATCCTCTGGTAGATCAAATATTTGAACTCCAGGTGTTCAGTACACAGTCTATTGTAGACCCATAGATTAAACCTAAACTTTGCAATTCATATTTTGACAGTTTTCCAACAATATCAGATGTGATTTTTCATCTTTAAAACGAGGTACCAACGTGCCAATGTTTATCTCTTTTTAAATCTCAACCATTTCCCAAATGACAGCTACAGATTTGAGCCGGGTTTATAGTAATTGCGGAGAAGCAGATCGGAATCAGTGATGACGTAGACAGTAATCGTACTAATCGTAATCATGTTTATTGACCATAACAACGATGAAAGCACATCATATAAGAGATTTCAAATAAAATGACATACGTACGTAACTAGACATACGGACCTAATTGGACTGGTTATTGCCAACCATTGAATTTGATTAAATACGTCACTCAAGTTTAAACAAAGTATTCCAAGACTTTTAAAATCACACACTGGACGTCCATATGAAATAATTTTATCGTGATGAAAAATGATAAAAATTTGGCATTTATTTTTAATCACGTGGTTCTCCAGATTCCCGCCTTTATTTACACTGACATAAGATCACGTATAAACACGTATATCCCTTACCTATCATACGATCGATTTGAGTTATCTTTCGTGGTTTTGATTATGACAACTTTTTTTCAATATACTGTCCCATTATTTAAATTTTACATGCTAATATTTTCATTACCCGATGTTTTTCATTCTTTCTTTATCTATCTTTTCATTATATTTGTTTTGGGGAAATAAATTTTAGAAGGATGTTTTTCTGACAATTTCATAAATATCGAAATCAGTGTTTGTCAGAATTTGTCTCTTTTATAAAAGTTGAAAATTGAGATAAAACTATCGCTTCCATTTAAATTCTAAACAAAAGTTTGTTTTTTTATAATAAAATGTATTACCGTAGTCATGTTTATTGACAATAAATGTATATTGAAAGAGGGCGATATTTAAAAATACCAAAGCAGAGTAGGATATGTCTTTGCTGCAACAATGGAGACATTGAAGATGCACTACATTTTCTTCTAAAATGTTCATCCTATGAATATGTGAGAGATAACCTCAGTAAAAAATTAAATAATGTTCTATTGAACAACAAATTACCTTCTTTATCATATAACCTGCTTATATCAATTCTAAATAGTAATTCCCCAACAGAATTGAAAATTGTTGTGAACTATTTGAATGAATGCTTGTTGGTGAGAAACTCATTATTAAAAAGTACTTTATTTCTTTTTTTTTTAAATAATTTGTATGTTTTTTATATTTTTATATATATCCCTCATACTTATCCACTGTCACTCCTTCATTGTACATATGTTATTGTAGTTTGTCTGTATTTTGTTGCCATAACCATTTATTGTTAATGTGTTAGTGCTAATAAAGTTATCTTATCTTATCGTATCTCATAACAACGATGATGAAAGCACATCATATAATGTTACAAGCACATAATATAATGAAGTAAACCGAACCATATCATATAATGTTACAAGCACATAATATAATGACACAACCACATCATACGTTTGCACATAATATAAGGGAAAACACACATCATATAAGGATATTTGCACATCATATCAATATATTTGCACATCATATCAGGATCTTTGCACATCATATAAGTACATGTGCACATCATATAAGTATATCTGCACATCCTATAAGGATATTTGCACATCATATAAGTATATTTACGTATCACATAAGGATTTATATAGTGTTTCCCCCAAGCATGTTTAGCATGGATAGACGCCATGCCCTTTTTAAATGACGCCATGCCCTTTTTTTCGCTTCTTTGGATGACGCCATTGTCTCAAAAATGCCCTTTCTTCCTGTCTTCATGTTTCTGATAAGTTTATAACCCTCAGCTAATTAACATTTACAACAGGTACTATAAAGTTGTGATTACTGTTAATCCGATTATCGCCATCGGATGGGTCACTAATCCGTTAATTACTAATAAACCTCATAACTGACCACCATAATAATTTTCCACAGTAAAATCAGTCAGTCAGCATTTTAATTTCAATATTTCTCAAGGCCAACGATCACAATTTGCAGTTCGTTTGTCGTAGTTTCGTCATTTGAACATAAATTTTTCCCCCGGACAGTTCGCTTTTTAATTTCAATATTTTTAAAACTATCACAATTTGCAGTTCGTTTGTCATAGTTTCGTCAAATGCTCGTATTTTCGTGATCGTTGATATAAAACGTTCAATTTCGATTAAAAAGATAGAACTTTATTCAAGACGTTCAGAAAAGTTTTCACGAGTCAAACAGGTGCTTCCTGTACTGTTTACGATATACTCCGCTTGCGTGAAAGTATTCCTGTAAATTTGTAGACACTTAAACGTAAAATACGAAATAAATTTAGTTTAAAATAAATGAGAGACAAATATAGTTCTTAATAAGCAAATCAAATTCAAAAAATGATAATTTACTGCCTTTTTTTAAAGAACGCACCAATCCATAGATGAATCCGGATTCATTCTGAATCTATTATCTACTTGTCACTTCCCGTTTACATTTCATTTGTAAATCGAAAGTAAACGTGATCAATTCTCGATTTATTTACAATTTACAGTTATGAGAATCGTTCAAATAAGAATTTGTACAAATCCCTGGTTCCAACTTTATAGAAATGAATTTTAAAAACCGATCTAAACGTTTTATAAGGATGATGATTATGCAGTGTAATAGTCTCACAAAGTTCTGCAAGTTCATTTATACTGTGAATCCTCGTTTAAAAAAAGGGGGCCCAACTTTTGTTGATCAGGACTGTCCCCTGTAACTAATTGAAGTGAAATTTTGAACTAAATTTTCAGATCTTATATCCTAATCTTCATATTTAAGTGCCACATCAGTCAAATCATGTAATTACTGCCTAGTAAATTTATGCCTTTAACCTTCAAAGTCTGACAAAGATCTATAGCTAGTAATATACATATATCCTTGGTCCTTTGCTGTTACCCGAAATAATGTTGATTTTCATCTTTACTTAAAGATGCATATACAATATTATTTTGAAACAATACACTTGCTATCTTGAGTTCTGATTCCATCAACAACTGCCAGTCCATACTCTACCAATGCAATATGACAATTTATTGCCTTTCTTGTTTTCAGCATACTGTAGGTGCCCCTTTGTTAATTTTCCATACACTGTAGGTGCCCTTTTGTAAATTTTTGCGCGCTCTAGATGCCCTTTTTCAATAAAGTTACCATGCTTTTTTTGTGTGATAGGGGAAACACTAATACACATCATATACGTATATTTGCACATCATATACGTATATTTGCACATCATTTAAGTATATTTGCATATGGTATAAGTATATTTGCACATCATATAAGGATGTTTTCACATCATATAAGGATATTTGCATATCATATAAGGATATTTGCACATCATATAAAGGTATTTGCACATCATATAATGACAAGTGCACATCATATAAAGGTAAATGCACATCATATAATGAAAATGGGCATAATAAGACAGTTTTGTCTTTCCCTAGTTTACAAAACAATTTATCTTATTTTTCCTCGTTTATCTAAATTGTATGTACAGTCTTATTTCTTATTTTCATGCAGCACTTACATAATTTATCTTTTTTTTTATTATCTTTCCATGGACCATTTTGCTAAACAAATACTGGTTCAGAAAAAATCGAGGCGATATATGTAAACTACACGTACATAATTTTACCAACGTTGCCACAACCATCATTGGGTTATCTAGTTTAAAAGATGGCAGACATAGCTTACAATAGAACATAGGGGTAAAATACAAGATTTGTCTATTATCTTGAAAACCGCTATAGTTAGAAAAAATCTGACAGGGGCATAATGGTTCAGAATTTTCATGTTCATCAAAACCTAGACGTCTTTTTACAGGAGTTATTTCCTTTAAAATGACAAATGCAGATGTATGTGAAGTTAGCAGCCGGTTCGTTATTCGATGTTCAATATTCAATATCCAACCGGCTGCTAGCAGTCGGTTGGATATTCAAAATTTAGTTGAAAATCATAAAAAAATTAAATACTTAATAACATTAAAAGCACGATTTTCATAGTTAAGAGGACTGATAATATACGTAGGAAATCGTTTAATGACCTCTTCAAGCTGTCGTAAATTCTCGTTGTTCTCTAATATAAACCCTTTTCTAAGTTGCATATTTGTCTTTATGTAATATGGATTTTTATCAATAAAACAACTTCAAATATGTACTTTTATATATGATATTTCTTAACACAAAAGGAAAAACCTATAACTCTAGAAACATTTAGAAATATCAATAGAAATATTTACGGAACGCCCAAAAAAGAAATATATAGTGAAAACGTACCTGAGACCGCTTAAATGAGGGTGAGACCCCCCTGGTCTTTCAATGTCCATAAAATTCAACTTAATCATAGACTCTGTATATGTAAAGGTTGTATTAGAAGGATTTCCCAGAATAATGTCATCTTCGATATCTACGGAGGGCTTAGATTGTCACTTTTCAGCTAAAAATTGTCAAAATTTTAGGACAAAGGGCACAGGGCAATGGTGAGAGCCCCCTGATCTCTCAATCTTTCTAATATTATGCAGACATTTACTTAATAGGTAGATACAAACGTGACTAAAAGGAATTTGGGTATAATTCCTGTCTTCTATGTTTACGGAGCGCCCAAAGTGCCAGTTGGATATTCAAAATATATAGTGAAAACATACCTGAGACCGCTTAAATGAGGGTGAGACCCCCCTGGTCTTTCAATGTCCATAAAATTCAACTTAATCATAGACTCTGTATATGAGGTTGTATTAGAAGGATTTCCCAGAATAATGTCATCTTCGATATCTACGGAGGGCTTAGATTGTCACTTTTCAGCTAAAAATTGTCAAAATTTTAGGACAAAGGGCACAGGGCAATGGTGAGAGCCCCCTGATCTCTCAATCTTTCTAATATTATGCAGAAATTTACTTAATAGGTGGATACAAACGTGACTAAAAGGAATTTGGGTACAATTCCTGTCTTCCATGTTTACGGAGCGCCCAAAGTGCCAGTTGGATATTCAAAATATATAGTGAAAACGTACCTGTGACCGCTTAAATGAGGGTGAGACCCCCCTGGTTTTTCAATGTCCATTAAATTCAACTTAATCATAGACTCTGTATATGTAAAGGTTCTCATCATTGCCCTGTGCCCTTTGTCCTGAAATTTTGACAATTTTTAGCTGAAAAGTGACAATCTAAGCCCTCCGTAGATATAGGACATGACATTATTCTGAGAAAACCTTTTGATACAATCTTTATTTATACAGAGTCTATGAATTTGTCGAATTTTATGCACATTGAAAGAACAGGGGGGTCTCACCGTCATTTAAGCGGTCTCAGGTAGGTTTTCGCTATATATTTTGAATATCCAACTGGCACTTTCGGCCCTCCGTAAACATAGAAGACAACAAGTGTACCCAAATTCCTTTTAATCACGTTTGTATCTACCTATTAACTAATTGTCTGCTTAATATTAGGCAGATTTAGAGATCAGGGGGCTCTCACCATTGCCCTGTGCCCTTTGTCCTGAAATTTGGACAATTTTTAGCTGAAAAGTGACAATCTAAGCCCTTCGTAGATATCAAAGATGACATTATTCTGGTAAATCCTTTTGAAAAAATCTTTATTTATACAGAGTCTATGAATTGATCGAATTGTATGGACATTGAAAGAACAGGGGGGTCTCACCGTCATTTAAGCGGTCTAAGGTAGGTTTTCGCTATATATTTTGAATATCCAACTGGCACTTTGGGCCCTCCGTAAACATAGAAGACAAGAAGTGTACACAAATTCCTTTTAGTCACGTTTGTATCTATCTATTAACTAATTGTCTGCTTAATATTAGGCAGATTGAGAGATCAGGGGGCTCTCACCATTGCCCTGTGCCCTTTGTCCTGAAATTTTGACAATTTTTAGCTGAAAAGTGACAATCTAAGCCCTTCGTAGATATCGAAGATGACATTATTCTGGAAAATCCTTTTGAAACAATCTTTATTTATACAGAGTCTATGAATTCATCGAATTGTATGGACATTGATAGAACAGGGGGGTCTCACCGTCATTTAAGCGGTCTAAGGTAGGTTTTCGCTATATATTTTGAATATCCAACTGGCACTTTGGGCCCTCCGTAAACATAGAAGACAAGAAGTGTACCCAAATTCCTTTTAGTCACGTTTGTATCTACCTATTAACTAATTGTCTGCTTAATATTAGGCAGATTGAGATATCAGGGGGCTCTCACCATTGCCCTGTGCCCTTTGTCCTGAAATTTTGACAATTTTTAGCTGGAAAGTGACAATCTAAGCCCTTCGTAGATATCGAAGATGACATTATTCTGGGAAATCCTTTTGATACAATCTTTATTTATACAGAGTCTATGAATTCGTCGAATTGTATGGACATTGAAAGAACAGGGGGGTCTCACCGTCATTTAAGTGGTCTCAGGTAGGTTTTCACTATGTATTTCTTTTTTTGGGGCTTTCCATATATATTTCTATTTATATTTCTAAATTTTTTCTAGAGTGATCGGTTTTTGTTTTTGTTTAAAGAAATATTAGATATAAAATTACAGCTTTGATGTCGTTTTATTGATAAAAATCTATATTACATAAAGACAAATATGCAAATTACATAAGCATTGATAAGGGTTTATATTTGAGGACAACGAGAGTTTAAGACAACTTGAAGGGGTCATAAAACGATTTCCTACGTATCTTTTCACTGCTTTCAACTATAAAAATAATGCTTTTAATGTTATCAAATATTATATTTTTTATGATTTTCAACTAAATTTGAATATCGAACCGACTGCTAGCAGCCGGTTGGATATTGAATATCGAATATCGAATAACGAACCGGCTGCTAACTTCACATCCAAATGCAGCTATTTTTTTCTTGATTTTTGTCTATTCTCTTAAAAAGAATGATATATATGGGAAACTTTAAAAAGCAAAAATGATCAGTAAAATAAGATTTACAAATAAGTTCACTAGAGGGAAATTGTCAGTCGACTCCTAATTTGAGTTATTGCCCTTTAACTAAGGTGTTTACTCTTTTTTGTTTTTTGTCTATTATCTTGAAAACTTTAAAAAATCGAAACTATAATTAAATATCATCTCGAAGGGTTTACTTAAGCCGTTATGCTTTGGTTGACCGTTATAGAATGACGAGGGCAATTATCATCAACTCAGTAGTCAGAACTTCGCTACTGACATGATTTATACAATATTTTTCTTAAATTGTCCGTTTATAGAATTATAGATTATTAAGTAACTGTTCATCTTAGATGGATTTGGCAATTGTTTAAGGTCTCATTTTGGTCATTGAAAAAGGTTTCGGTACTTATACATCCTATATAGAAATAATAAAAGTGTTAACTAATTTTGTATAGCAAATGGTAGATATCGCTGCTCGTGTACTATACGTCCTCAGGGGTATTATCAGTTTAGTTGTCAGTGCTTCGGTTCTGACATGAGTCATATTTTATTAGATTTTCCGTTTATGAATTAGAATATTATTAAAAAAACTAAGGTTCCAACTCCCTAAGTTAAAATTGATCGTAGATCAATTAAGCAATTATTATAGGCCTTTTGGCCATATAACTCTGAATGCGTTTCTGTACTTTCCATTATATAAACTTTATTTGGTTTTGAAAAAGGTAAATCTAGGAAAGCGAAACGGACGTATACAATTTATTTAGATATTTAGGGACAAGTGAAACGTTCACAGTCAAAAAAAGAAATGAGTGGCAAACCATAGAATGCTAAGGGCGAAACTGAATTTAAAAAAAAAATAACTTATTCCAAATGCATAAGATTTTCAAATTTCCCCTTAACTGAAGACAATTGTATATGAATGAAAGGAATAGTGGGATGGACTTCAATTAGACACCAGCAAACTTTAATGGATACAAAAAGCTCATCGTTGACATTGTTCAATGGTTGTCGATTGTATATAAATAAGGACATACTAGAACACACCCGCGACATCCGCGTGTTCGTGACTGAATGAAATTACCTTACGCCTTATATTCAGTCTGGATTTGTAGATTGGTTTCATGGATACATTTTATCATCCTTACATCGTATATTTTTTTGTTGAGGAAAGTTTCTGCCGATATTTTCAGGTTTGTTTGAGACATGTGCTCATATGGGATCCATAAATAGTTGCCATGTGGGAAATTATCATACCAATCTGTTTGAGTGTTTTAGATGTTCCCCTAATGGATCGGTAGTTTCTTTCCGAGGTCCTTTATCGTAGGATGTTCTGCTTTCCTCTACCAGGAAAACAGCTAAGCATTTAGCGGTGTCGGTTTGGAATCCAAGTATGTCCTTACCAGTTTCCCGTTCGTTGCCATGGCATTTGTGCGGCATCCGGGATGACCTTTTGTTTTGTATATATTTGTTTTCATATTTTTATTTTTTTTTATTTTTGAGGATGAACAAATCAGGGGATTGTGTGGTTGTATGTTTTATTACATTGTACTTATTGTTTTGGGAAGGTTAACTTTTGGTAGTAAGACCCGTCACGGCCAGGTTTGGAAACTGGGTAGGCAAGTGCTCACATTAAATCTGTACCAATACAGTGAGTTTAATGTTCTCCTTTACTGTTAATCATCTTAATAACGTGTTATAGTATTCTTTTATTTGTCTTTATTAATATTACTTTTACTGTTAAGTCTGTTTTTTGAGATATCCATTTGACGTGACTCTGTGCTTATGTATCCCTTCATACTTTGAACGACAAAATTATTTTATTTATTGATATTACTTTTACTGTTAAGTCTGTTTTTTTGTGATATCCATTTTACGTGACCCTGTATTTATGTATCCAGTCATACTTTGAACGACAAAATTATTTTATGTCTACCTGTGCGAATTTCAAACGCGCGATTTTACGCCAGTACTTAAAACCTTCCATCCTTTATGGGTGGATTTTACATAGATAAATAAAATCGTATAATATAAGCAAAATGAGGATGTTAAATTTGATGTATGCCTTTTTGTGCTTTTTCGTTACATTTGTTTGTTTTTATAGTGATTAAGATGATAACACAATGTTGACTGCTGTACCCCTATTTTTGACATTTTTACCTACTGTGTCTGTTTGTTTTGTTCACACATCGTTGTCAATATAATGGAATTTGATGCGACTGTCATACAAGTGAGAGGTTTAGCTAGCTATAAAACCAGGTTCAATCAACCATTTTCTACATAAGAAAATGCCTGTCCCAAGTCAGGAATTTGACAGTTGTTATCCATTTGTTTGATGTGTTTGAACTTTTGATTTTGCCATTTGATTGGGGACTTTCCTTTTTGAATTTTCCTCGGAGTTCAGTATTTTTGTGATTTTACTTTTTACACAATAACCCATTGTGGTGCTCCTAAAAAGGAGGAAAATACAGAATAAACATATATACATACAACCAGAAACTAATGTGACATATACTGTTGGTATCGGTATCGGATTCGACCCGGAACTTGTTTATTATTGGTAATATTAATTATGTGGGAAACAAAAGGGTCTGGAATGGTGTAATTTTTAATCAACACCATTGTCAATAAAGTTGAATTTTTTGATTCGTCGTTTTTATCTCATGCTGGCTAACAAATTGGACCTCGTTATTTTAGTAGTATAGATGGTATGATTGCCAATGAGACAACTATCCACGAGAGACCAAATTACGTTGTGTTATTATACATTAAACCATGTTGTATGCATCACATCCCTCATTTTTATCTTAAATTTTATTATACTTTTTCAACGGCTAAATGAGTCGTCGCGTGACTTTGGTACATGTCCTTCTTTACGATCCTGCAGTATGTATTAACCAATGCAATTATAGTAGTTGTTGATTGTTTAACTGTATATAAATTTTATTTAAATCAAAATAAAAATGGCACTTAATGAAATTTCGTGCGTCCGAATTACTTTTCCGGATTTGTTTTTATCGGGAACCGAAAAAATTGAAAACAACGAATAATAAATTTTTCAAGAAAAGAAGACTAAAATAGAGAAAAAAACAATTATCAATTTAAAATAGACATTTCAAACTTTATACCCATTCAATAAAAGCACTTAGGGCGATGCAGTTGACATCAGTTCATATATGGAAATCATGTCTGTTGTTTGTCTTTGAGGAATAATAGCTATTTCATTTTACATGGTATATGAACTAATGTAAATGTTTTATAGTTTTGCCATAAAGGATCTGATTTTTCACGTCGTCATAAGGAGTCGTAATAACTAAGAAAATTAAGATGAAATTGTTCTTCAAATTACAAATTAAATTGATTCGAAACAGCTCAAGTACTAAGTCTTATACTATTTATATGGATGTTTAGAAAGTTATTTGTGGAAAAATTATCAGGGGAAAACTAGAATTTTTTTAAATCGTGATGCAAACACAAAAACAAATAAACAACAGAATAGCACACCAGACAGGCTGATGTTTTGGATAAACTGGACAATATCAAAGACGTATGTCTGAAAAAAAGATAAACTGGACAATATCAAAGTCGTATGTCGGAAGAAAGATACACTGGACAATATCAAAGTCTTATGTCTGAAGAAAGATACACTGGACAATATCAAAGTCGTATGTCGGGAAAAGATAAACTTGACAATATTAAAGTCGTGTGTCGGAAGAAAGATAAACTGGATAATAGCAAAGACGTATGTCGGAAGAAAGATAAACTGGACAATATTAAAGTCGTATGTCGGAAGAGAGATAAACTTGTCAATAGCAAAGACGTGTGTTGGAAGAAAGATAAACTGGTCAATAGCAAAGACGTATGTCAGAAGAAAGATAAACTGGACAATAGCAAAGACGTATGTCGGAAGAAAGATAAACTGGACAACATTAAAGTCGTATGTTGGAAGAAAGATAAACCGGACAATAGCAAAGACGTGTGTTGGAAGAAAGATAAACTGGACAATAGCAAAGACGTATGTCGGAAGAAAGATAAACTGGACAATAGCGAAGACGTATGTCGGAAGAAAGATTAACTGGATAATATCAAAGACGCATGTCGGAAGAAAAATCAACTAATAATAGCCTCTTTGTGGGTTTTGTTCACAGTTTTTCTATGATTGCCATACATGCAATATTAATCATTGCTTGATATTTAAAGGTAAGTATAACATCTTTGAATATTTTAATTTCTCTTCTTTACTTCTGTGCAGACCTAAGCAGTATTTCCCCACTTCTCCTTAAAGATAATTGCAAAATACCTTTCCCTACTTTTGTTGAGACATGATATACACTGCCCTTTACTGGATCTAGATATCTATATCTTTAACGGGCAGCTTAATACCAAAATTTATGATAAAAGAGATAATTTTTCATTTGCTATTGTTAATTATCCATTTTTAGATGGTGACGTCCCCTTGTCACCATCTTATGGTGTTTATATATCTCAACTTGCTCGATTCGCTCCTATATGTATCAATGTATTTGATTTTAACGAAGGAAACCTCTGTATTAATGAAAAATTATTACACCAGGGTTTTCGATACCATAAACTAGTCAACACATTTACTACAGTTTATCATCGGTACAAGGACATCGTTCGTAAATATAAATCAACATGCCGACATATTAGTATTTCACATCCAATCTTTTATAGTAATATTCTATACAAAGCATAAAAATGTCGACATTCACCTCAAAAGCTAACCAAACCTTTAAACAGACTTATTCAGAAGGGATATAGTTACGATACTGTTGTCAGGTCATTAAAGATGGCATATTTTGGTATTAATATTGATTCACTCATAGGGTCTTTGCTTCGGAAATAAACACATTTATTCTAAAACCAGTTGTTGGCATGATGTTTTTCTCATATATTTTATGATGGTATGATACTAAACCCCTTACGGGAGGGATTGTGATTGATTTTCATATGATGAAGACATAATCTTTCAATCAGTTTAATCTGTTACCTATTCTGACATCGGACTCGGACTTCTTTTAAACTGCGTTTTACTGTGCGTACTGTGCGTATTGCTGTGTGTTTGTTTATTCTACATTGGCTAGAGGTATAGGGGAGGGTTGAGATCTCACAAAACAAGTTTAGCCCCGCCGCAATTTTGCGCCTGTCCCAAGTCAGGAGCATCTGTCCTTTGTTTATCTTGTATGTTGTATTTAATTTTAGTTCATTTATATGTTTTGGAATTTAGTGTGACGTCCATTTTCATTGAACTAGTACACATTTTTGTTTAGGGGCCAGCTGAAGCCCGGCTTCGGGTGGGGGATTTTCTCGCTGTGTTGAATACCCATAGGTGGCCTTCGGCTTTTTTCTGCTCTTTGGTCAGGTTGTTGTCTCTTTGACACATTCCCCATTTCCATTCGCAATTGTATTTACCATTCACTCGATCGCAGTCAAAATCATTTCGAAAGGAAGAAGTGTGTATGCCTCAGCCACTGACAAGTAAGCGGTGATTTATTCCTGGATTATAGGAAATAAAAAGATTTTGGGGATATACGTTAAATGGACAACAATACAAGGATACAAATAACTAAAGGATATCTAGAAGTCAACATACATTCCTCTGTATAAGACACCAATATATAAAGGATATCTAGAAGACAACATACAGTCCTCAGTATAAGACACAAATAACTAAAGGATATCTAGAAGTCAACATACAATCCTCAGTATAAGACACAAATAACTAAAGGGTATCTATAGTGCCTAACAAGATTTTTTGAGGTAGACGAAATTGACCTTAAAACGATCGTATTGAATTTTGGTCGGACATATTTCGACTTTATTTACTGACTACGTTTGTTTGGGATTAATTGTTATTATAACATTATAATGAGACTGAAAAATGTTTTTTTGTTTGTTAAGATAAACAATAATTTTGCCTGGCGTATCCGTGTGTAAAATATATTTCGGCATTTCTCTTCGAAAAATGGCTTGTTTAATGGAATTAAACGTCTGATTTGTAAACTTTCTCTTTTTTCTCCGGAATAGGCTATTAAAATATAATTTATCGACTCTATATGTCGAAAATTTTGAGGCAATTCTTACCTTTCATACCTTTAGTTTCATTGACAAAAAAATAATGTGGACTCGTCCAGTGTCCAGTTTGAAGGTCATTTAAGTTACTGTACACATTCATGCATGTTCTGATTTAATCAATATGCGTGTATGAAAAAATAAACAGTTTGAAGGTAAACTAAAAATAACTTAATCCAATCAAATTGCGTAAGATTCAATAACAATGACTGGTCCTCATCATAATAAGTAATAGGGGTAAACTGGGTAGGGGGAAAATGACAAATATTTTAAGTTCATGTTTTGTAATAACGAATAAAAATTTGTCAACCAAAAGTTTAACTATAATTTCAAAAACATGTCGTTCTGTATTGGTATAGTTTTCGGATCTATCATTTGCGTATTTAAGGCAATAGAACGTTTGAGCTTCAAAAGTCTGCATAAATATTGACTTTATACAGAAAATACGCCCTTTTAAAAATTTAATGTTTCATAAATAATAGATGGATACAAAGTAAAATCATTTCTTAAAACACTGCAAAAAATCATTCTGATTGGTACAGTGGTATTGTCAAAAAGTGCGTTGAAATGAATCATGGTAAAGCAAACATCGAAGTCCCTCATAAAATGTTATCACACACTATAGAAGTCAACATACAGTCCTCAGTATAAGACACAAATAACTAAAGTAATTGGTGTTGAGAATAAATCCAAGAAGTCAAATTCATAAAATATATTCATATAGTTATAATTTATATGATCGAAACAATTTGTGTAAATTTATAAGGTTCATTAATATTCATTTAGGCTCCTGAGTAAACCATGTACTTTACCCCTGTGCTAACATCTACTGTAATCTCTGTTATTGCCTCTTTCTTACTTTTGCATTCTTTTGAATGTCTGTACATATGAATTATGAAAATATATTGAGTGTAACTCTATACCAGTGTAATCTGGTTTGTTTAGACATCAAGATATATATAGAAGAAAATATATAAAAACATCATCAAAGCTACCAAGCTTAAAATTGTGTACGCCAGACGCGCATTTCGTCTACAAAAGACTCATCAGTGACACTCGAATCGAAAAAGTCAAAAGACAATATAAAGTACGAATTTGAAAAGTTTGCCAAATACTGCTAAGGTAATTTATTCCTAGTGTAGAACATGCTTAGAATTGCGAATAATTTAAAGGCTTGTAAACAGTTAATTTTCAAATATGACAATATAATTGATAAGTCATCTCAACACAGTAGTGCGGACTACTGGGCTAGTGAAGCCCTCTGAGTGAAAAACTCCACCAGCAGTGGCATCGACCCAGTGGTTGTAAAAATACTCATCAACGATACCAGGCGTCAGAGAATGACGCTTGTTAAAATATATACAAGCTTAGTCGCAGGTTCCAAATTTTTGACCACTCAATGACCCTTTGAATCTCAGACAAGAATATTGCTTCTACCACATAAACATAGTTGATAATCTAGCTTGTCACCTTATTCAGAAGAATTCTTCGAGGAATCATTTAATTTATTCTAATTACAGGTGGATCCAATTGTGTCCCTTAATATAAAACAACATAACATAAAATATCTTCATTTCTAGAGGCACTACAATTTGTTTGCCCTTCATCCCAGTCGGCTTACCTAGCAGAATGTACCTGTTGTATTGCCTATTATTAACTGGTGTGTTTCCCTCGACCTGAGTTGATTATCAACATCTTATTTGTTTAATTATAAAAGGGTTCCATCGATTGATAGCAAACTACTCAAAAAAGTCGTGTGAGAAAAGATTTATCAATACCTTGTTCGTTGTTGTCAGTTATGAAAAAAACACAGTTCAGAAAACAAAAACAATATAATCTAAAGTCGGTAATTTATTTAAAATGAAAGTTAGCATATGTACAAAATTAATCAGTGTAGACAAACTGCGAAGAACAGCTTGTAATTTTGAATGACACATCAATGAAACATCAACACAAAATCTGAAATGACATAATCAGTTACAAGAATATACGTGTTTATATATACATATATATTTTCAACGGGTAAATATCAGTTATAATTTACAGCAAGGACAAACAAAAAGAATGAAATTAGTATGAACACACTTGACTATCGTTTAGCTGACTATGCTTTGCTCATTGTTGAAGGTCGTACGGTGACCTATAGTTGTTAATTTCATTTGGTCTCTTGTGGAGAGTTGTCTCACAGGCAATCATACCACATTTTCTTATTTTTATATGTTGCTCCAATAGGTTTGAACTGACGAAGATGCGCCTATAGGTTAGAACTGACGAAGATGGTCCAATAGTTTAGAACTGACGAAGATGCTCCGATATGTTAGAACTGACGAAGATATTCGATAGGTTAGAACTGACGAAGATGGCTTAATAGTTTAAAACTGATGAGGATGCTCCGATAGGTTTGAACTGACGAAGATGCTCCGATAGGTTAGAACTGACGAAGATGCTCCGATAGGTTAGAACTGACGAAGAGGGTCTAATAGTTTAGAACTGACGAGGATGCTCCGATAGGTTAGAACTGACGAAGATGCTTCGATAGGTTAGAACTGACGAAGATGCTCCAGTAGATACGAATTGACGAAGATGGTCCAATAGTTTAGAACTGACGAAGATGCTCCGATAGGTTAGAACTGACGAAGATGAACATTTTTAACTGGCTATTACAGGATAAAAAGATGTATCTCCCTTGTGAAGGCTGCTGAATTAAAAAGAAAACTAAATAAAGTTTATTACTTGAATGAATCTTTTAAAAGTATTGAAATAAAAATGAAAATAACACTTTAAAAAATTTCATGCGTCCGAAACGCTTTTCGGATTTTTTCTTCATCAGAACCGCTCAAAGGTGAGTATTTAAAATCCAAAGATATCTAAGAACCAAAACTATGTACTATTAATTGACGGTACACACAACGAGTGTTTTCTTATTTACTGCTTTAAGTACATCTTTCGTGGCTTTTAAGAGTCACCCAAACGATCGTATGTGTATTCAATTTGTATATGACTACTACAATTACACGGTTATTTTTTCAATTAGACACACATAATTTCTTTTTGATTTCATATCAAACTAAATTTCCATCTGATCTATTCTCAGAATGTAGATAACTCATTTTTTAGAATCAAAAGTTTCTTTTTTGGAGGAATAGTCTGTCTTTTTGGTCAATCTAACATGATTTGTAGTCAGGTTTGCAATTGCAAGAAAAAATCCCGTTAGTCCGCAAAATAAGGTAAAAATATACTCCAGCCATTCAGAGTCATAAAGTGCATTAAAAAAACCTATAAACCAGAATACTCCCGATAAAGCGACCATCCGAAGGTACATTTTAGCGTCTTGGTAAATGTCCAGTTTTCGAATGTTGGCAGCTTCAGTTCGTATTTTGCAGACTTGAATAATAACTAAAGTCAAACAGAATGAATTTACAAATACTGATAACATAACAGGTCCTGTGAAAAAGATTAGATTAGCAGGGTAATTATTTGGAAAGCAGGCATATGAACCGTACCCTGCAGAAAGAAAGCTAGGTCCAAATGCATCAATAAAGAGGGATGGGACAACTAAAAAGAGAGGCGTTATCAATCCTAAGGTTGTTAATCTTCTTTTCCTTTTCCGAAAGCTAGCATTAGTTTTTATTCTCATTATTGTCATTTTCGACAATGTTGAAGTAATACATGCGACAGAAATAGTCATAAAAGAAAACACAGAAAGCCACAAATAATGAAGTATAACCCCAATTACATAACACAGTGTTTTCGTTTCTGAAGCCCCAATGCCAACCATAAATAAAATGTTTGATAGCATTATTGATACAGATATGTTTTCAATGTTAGAAATCGGAATACTAGTGATGATATTTAGTTGTCGGTAAACTATAATTAGCACACATAACGCAATAGCTGATACAGAGAAGGAAACGTAGGTTATAATTACAGATATAAAATTTCCAGATATTTTATGAGTTTTTAAATCAAAAATAGTTAAACAACTCATTTGCTCAACGTGTAATTCTACTCCCACAAACTGAACTTCAATATATACCTCGCCACATCTCCAATTGTCGATCTGGTTACTGCCAATTATTCTTTTTTGAGAGGGGAATCTCTCTAGTGATTCTGGGCGAAAGTAATGGTATCTATATTTTTGCAGCTGAGAGATCGAAGAGGTATTTGTGCCATTACCGGGCATATAATCTGTGTTAAATATTTCAATCTCTTGATTATAAGTATCGTTTTTCAAAATGACTCTAACTCTTCTTTTACTCAAGTATTTTCGAATAACTTCAATTTCATGGCGGAAAGCGGATTTTTGTATAATCATTTCAACTCGTACAGTAGCACTTAATCCGTTTTCATCAATCCATATCTTGAATTCCGATGTTCTTATTGTAAAGTTCTTTGTATTGTAGCTGAAGCTTACCATTACAGCAATTCGGTGAAAGATTTCATTTTGTATCACTTTGTTTGAAATCAAAGAAAATATAAAATCTATATTAATGTTTGTGTATACATCAAACTGACTGCAAATGCTCTGTTCTTGTGTCTGCCAAAAAATCAAATTACAAAATTAATTTGAATTACAAAATTAATATTCCTTAAAACTGACAATGTCCATAAGTATGATAATAAATGTGCCGTCATTTATCGAAATATATTTAATATATGATTCAGGCAAAGTTTATATCCAGAAAAATGTGTGCAAAACAATAAAATAATAAAGAAAATGATAACGAATATGAATTTAATTTCAAATATGGCCTGGGTAGTCTCATGCGGAGTGTATTAGTCAGTATGTTCAATCCACATCCGGGACAAACCAAAGACTTGTGAACTAACAGGTTAAAATTAGACTCAACATGTAGGTGGTACCTTGGAAATAATATTTATGTGGAAAACTACATTTTAAGCGCTTTCACGGCTACATTTCTTGACGATTTTTTCGATTAAATTTTTCTCAAAGGTTTATACCAGCAAAGTCTCAACGAGTTTGAAAATCATCACCGTAAAAATCATCATTAACGAGAGTCATGTCCCTTTGAAAAGTAAATTAATATATAAATATAAGCGTCGTACGCGCTTTCTCGCTCACATTTCGTTTAGGATTTTTATTAAATTAAAATCAAAGTTCATATCAGCAATGTCTCTGACATGTTCAAAATCAAGGTCCATCAACTATTTTTATGAGTATTTTGTTCCTTTAGTATGTAAGTTATCTGGTAAGTGCATTATAAGACTGTTACACCAACATATATTATCGGATTGATATGATCATTACGTTTATCAAAGGTGTGTACGAGCAATGTCTTGGAAACCGAAATAGTCTTGGCAAACGAAATAGACAATTATCATAGTAATTTCCATTGGACAGATTAAATATGTGCTCTGGCGAGGGACATTGGGATTGTTCAAAAAAGCTTTAATGTATTCAAGACTATCTTTGAGGAACAATGTATTAATATCTTAAAATGTAACGAATATTGATATTATCAAATACAAAATAGAAAAGTTTATTTAAATCAACCATTTGAAACATTTTTATTATTATTGTTAAAATCTTTATATCGCTTTCTACTGCTTACTATATATACTATACTAGTATAACGATCAAGATTACTTTTACAGTGTGACTACCACATAGCAAGATAAGAACCATTTAACATCTTACTGATGAAGGATATTAGCTATCCGAAATATTTAACATTTGTTCATGATTTGTTTTTGTGTTGTACCCTTTTCGACTTGCTTATTATATATTATATTTTGTAGTGTACTGTATCATAATCATATGATCCATCGCCCCGTAAGATTTATCGTTTGCTATTATTCAGACATTTACTATACTAGTATATATATATCATCATATTGTGTTTAATTAGATACTGATATGAATGAACGAAGAATTCTAGTAGGGTACAATGAATACACCAATGAGACAGCCACAAGACGATAAAAGTAACCATTCAGCAGTAGAACTGTGTCCATATGAAATTTCAAATTCTAAATCTTCCTCGGTCTATAAAACTGGTGAAAATATTAATCAAATGAACGCATCGAAGATAACAGGTTTAAAATTTTCAGTAAGTACGAAGTTGAAGAGCATTCAGGACCAAAAATTCAGAAAGATTCTCGCAAGTACAGGTAAAGTAATTAATCAATTCCTGGGGTGATAAATCCTAAGTATTTAGTTAAATTCAAAGTTAAAACAGTTAATATTTAATTATGACCATATCAATAATAGTTCATGTCAACACAGAAGTGCCGACTACTGGACTGGTGATACCCTCGGGAAGGAAACCTCCACTAGCAATTACCCAATACGCAACATTTATTTTTTACCTACCAGGTGTTTTCCATATAACACAAATTGACCTTTAGAAAGCCATGTACTTGTAAGCATTTTTTTTTTGGCATTTTAGCAAGGTTGGTGATTTATATGAAGAGGACCTCATGGAAGATTAGTTCAGTTAACAACTTTGTAACTATCTGAAAATATAGTATTGTTAATAATTTGAATTTGATTATATGCCATATTTTTTGTCGTTTTAAACGAATAGTATCTCATAAAACCCCATCTGCGAAAAAAGAAGGCAGAAGACACCAAAGAGAGAGGGAAAAAGTAAAATAACAAAAATACCGAACTCCAAGGAAAATTCAAAACGGAAAGTCCCTTATGAAATGGCAAAATCAAAAGCTCAAACATCAAACAAATGGAAAACAACTGTCAAATTCCTGACTTGGTACAGGCATTTCCTTACGAAGAAAATGGTGTATTAAACCTGGTTTTATAGTTAGCTATACCTCTCACTTGTATGACAGTCGCATAGAATTTCATTATATTGACAACACTGTGTGAGCAAAACAAACAAACATAATATGTAAATATGTCAAAACTGGGGTACAGCGGTCAACATTGTGTGATTACCTTAATCAATCTAAAAGGAAACTACTATGTCAACAAAGAAAAACAAACAGGCATATAAACTCTCTAGAGACAAAGCGAATAGGTAAACATGAAAGACATAAATACAAAACATGACCGTAGTACAATAAAACAATGGCGGGATGCATAAACACCGAGCCACGCCAAAAGGATATTACCAAAATTTGACTAAACAATACAGGTTAAAAATATACAAAGACAAACAAAAAGAACACTATAACACGTAATTCAGATGAAAAACAACGTAAGTACCTAGAATCTATACGTCAAGACCATCACGTATTATTTGTGAAGCTGATACGGAATATTTATCAACAAGGTCTTGGTATCTTACGATTAACTTTAATAGAAAAAGGACGACACGTTCTTTGACATAACCCTGATTCATCAACTTTCTGCACAGACACTAGTAACGTTTTATAAAGTCTGATTAGCAGCTGCAGGCGCTTGAATACCGAATGAGTTCGGAAATGTATGTCCAATATGCAGGTTTGTATATTGCTGCTAAGGTGGGGGGAATTTATTATTAAAATCGTAACGTTTGTCATAGATTCTGGTATTGAGATGACCGCTTATGTCAAATTCGTTGTATAAGTCTACAAATGATTTCTAGTTTGTCTCATAAAACTATATATGTGAAAAAAGGGGAAGAAGACACCAAAGGGGTGAGACGGAAAACTCAATGAAAAAAAGGGAAGAACGACGAAAAGACAAGCAAATCCAAAAAACACTACATAGAAAACTAAAAACTGGAAGTGATAAATGTTTAAACTTACATTTTGATTTTGCAAGATTTTAATGTATGCTGAATTTACATTAAGTTAGCAACAATAGTACTAACGTCATGCATCAATGAACATTGGACGAGTAAAAACGAGAAAAAACGCAAGTGTAAATTTTACAACAAGACAGAAATAAACATGATAAACGTTTTTTTTTTAAATATCAGAAAAAAGATCGCGATCAAGTCAAGCAAGTCAAAGACAATCATAAGAAGTTGACGTAGATTTAAGATTGCTGTTTGATTCAGTGGAAAAGAATTCATGCATCTTCAGAACAACTAAACTTTAAATCAAAACGGTAGTTTCGGCAAAGTGGAACAATTGGAATTAATTGTCTTACCTCTTCTGTCCATTCCCTGCATTGTTTTTCATCGGTATAACCTCCTGCTTGGTTTCCCAAAGAAATAAGTATCGACATGCTAAATGAATGTTCGAAAAAGAAATGTGAATCAAATATTTCGTATATACATAAGATCGAATACATATCGTTTGCAATATTTGAGTCTAGACAGAAATAATTCTTATACAATTGTAACGACCCATGTACTAAAATAGGATTGTTTCGACTTTGACATAGGTTGTTGTTGCTGGTTGATATGAGATTTGTCAGGCAAAACCGAAGGTTAGTGTTGCGTGGTGGCATAACCTTGAAATCGGAATTGCTGAGAAAAAATGTCATTCGGTTCTCCTTTTTCAAATTTAACATATATTCGAAAACGCTACTTTCAAATGTAGCAAACACAATATCAAACTCTTGAACATCTGTTACATTATTACATAATGCGCAAAACTTATTCTTGAATGTCAGTGTCTTTCCATGTGACACGAATAGACCGTTTTCTGTAAAATTATTTTGTAAACATCTTTCTTTCACAGTTCTGTTTTTGTACGAATCAGGACAAGAATCCACTGCAAGGAAACCAGTGTTACCCTCAATGTCATCGATGTAAGTCTGGGGATAGCAGCCAAATGATAGTTGACTATTGCTGTTTCTGATAGTTCCATTATAATCACTACAACAGTCGTTAAACATTTGACAGTCTCTATCACAGTAGCAGTACCATTTGGTTTTATTCTGTGCAACAGAACAAGTTCCATATTTATGACATGGATCACGGCGAAGTTCTTGCAAGGTTTGTAGATGCGTTGTTGACTGAGTGCTATAATCATTGAGTAAATCCAAAGTCACATTTCTTTTTGAAGTCTTGATTTCTGAAGGGATATTTCTTTTACTTTTAGTCAATCCTTTTGAAAGGCTGCCATTGAAGGTCGTCCATGATGCCGTAAATAACTCTGGGCGATATCTTTTTTCGTCTTGAGTGTAAATTGCTGAACCATCAGATGTCCTCACCGTCGTTGTTGCAGTATTCTGATTGAAATTTACAGAACCATCAAAGATCCTCTCAGTCTTTGTGGCTGTATTCTTATTGCTATTTGCGGAACCATTAGGGATCCTGTCAGTATTTTTGACAGTATTATGATTGAAATTTACAGAACCATCAGGGATTCTCTCTGTGTTTGTGATATAATTCCATGATAAAACACCGCATACTAGGAGAAATAAAATGGGTAAATATGACTGACGAGTTGTCTTCATTTTAATGCTCAAACAACCAGTAATAAAGCATAGAACCCCTTATATACCTGAAAGAGTTAAAGACATATTGCTCTTAAAAAATAATAGATGCTGTAATAATTTGATGTTCACTAAAACTGCTGATTTAAAGAAGAAATGAATATTGAATAAACACATTATCTGTAATTTTCTTTTTTCAACTATCATAAAAAGATAAATGATTCATCTAAAAAACTATCAGTTTCAGCTAAAATATCATCATGTTTAAATGCCATTTATTTATCATGCAGTCGAGACAACAATTTATATATATTAAACGATTATAATTTAATCAAAATTTAATTGTGATAATTTTTTGTTCATATAGTTACAAAACTTTTCAACATCTTTTAATGTAAGGTTCGAATGTATTGATACAATTCGTTTGAAGCTATATGTAATTAAGAAAAACAACTCTTGATACCTGCAACCTATTATAAATAATGTGACTGCCAAAACAGTTGTGCTTTTGTTAATTAAAATAACTTTAGTTTAACTTATAACACTCTATAATCTTTGTTATCTGCCCTTGGTAATGTTGGCTTGAAAGATTTGAGCTCCTGCATTCAATATTTAAAATTTATATATGGCACTAAAGCACGAACTTAGAATAAAATGTAATGTATTGGAGTAGACACGGTCACTCAAATCCTGAGTTAATAGAGGTGGCTGACCCACTTAGTACAAATTTTGCAACAGAATACGTGAAAGAAGTAATGGCAGTAAAAACCCTCAGACCTGAACATGTTAAAATTTAACCAGAGGAAGAAGATGTACCCATAACTGCTACAAAAGCAATAGTGCATAATAAAAAATATTGAAAATAAAAAATAAACTCGCATGTCAGTTAACTGCTAGTAGTCTGTTGTTATTTATGTATTATTGTTATTTTGTTTATTTTCTTTGGTTACATCTTCTGACATCAAACTCGGACTTCTCTTGAACTGAATTTTAATGTGCGTATTGTTATGCGTTTACTTTTCTACATTGGCTAGAGGTATAGGGGGAGGGTTGAGATCTCATAAACATGTTTAACCCCGCCGCATTTTTGCGCCTGTCCCAAGTCAGGAGCCTCTAGCCTTTGTTAGTCTTGTATTATTTTTAATTTTAGTTTCTTGTGTACAATTTGGAGTTTAGTATGGCGTTCATTATCACTGAACTAGTATATATATTTGTTTATGGGCCAGCTGAAGGACGCCTCCGGGTGCGGGAATTTCTCGCTGCATTGAAGACCTGTTGGTGACCTTCTGCTGTTGTCTGTTCTATGGTCGGGTTGTTGTCTCTTTGACACATTCCCCATTTCCATTCTCAATTTTTTCATCATAGATACCAGAATTGAAATTTTGTACGCTAGACGCACGTTTCGTCTAAAGAAGACTCACGAGTGACGCTTGAATCGAAAAAGTTAAAAAGGCCAAACACTTCATGAAGTTGAAGAGCATTGAGGACCAAAATTTCCTAAAAGTTTTGCCAAATACAGCTATCGGATTCTATTCCTGGGGTCAAAAATCCCCATAAAGACAATTATCTGAAAATGGTGATGAGATTAACACATTTTGTAAAAAAAGCCGAGGTAAAAACAACAATCCCCTCCTGAATTACACATGATAAGCAAATTATCAGACAGCTTAGATAACGTTGCACTCAGATTAGAGGAAAGAATTACTGACATTGAAAGAAGGGTGGAAAGATAGTTTAACTACAAAATTCAACACTGTGATAACAGACATAGTGAAAAGGGAGGTAAGCAAAGTCAGGGACGAGGTCCGTTTTGAAATTGATTCATTAAAAGAAAACTTTGAAAAACTTGATAAGACTAATGCAGAAATAATCAAATAATGGAAATATTAAGGATAGAGATCAGAATTCACAGACTCACAATATTGTTATAAACAATCTAACTGTCGATCCGAGAGAAAAATGTATGTGACGCCGGTACTGTGTTAAAAGCGAAAGTAGAAACTTTGGTCAAGGACGGATTAAAATTGACAAATGTAAATATAAAGAAGGCGGTTCGAAATGCGAGTCTACATTGAAAATACAAAAAGAAATGCGTAAAAGTTGGCAATTTACACGATAAAAAGGCGATACTAAAAGCAAACACAATGTTAAGAAACTCATAAAATACAAAGATGTGTATTTATGTCAGTGCATATATATGCAGAAGTACTGACAGAAAACAAATATCTGTGAAACATGTTGGATTCAATAGGGTTAGCCTTTTATATTGATTTTTCTACTGTAATGAAGACGTTAATTTGTTTAAATTATGGAAGACAAATCCTCATAACAGTAAAAAAATCCTTATAAAAACCATTTGGAGCTCGGTATTTTTGTTATTTTACTTTTTACTAGTGAATTCAAAGTCTATCATTTTTCTAACTTTAGCACTTGCGCCAACATCCGTTCCAAGTTTGGCATTTTCTTGAGATTTTTCAAAAACATTATAAAGAGGAATACCTATCTGATTACATCATAAAGGAACATACAATTGGTATATCTGACTACCAACGAGTGATATGAGGCAATTGTTAGCTGTTATAGTACCTTTGTGTCACGGTACCTTTCTATCCCAAATTCATGTATTTAATTTTGATGTTATATTTGTTATTCTCGTCGGATTTTGTCAAATGTCTTAACATCTTTTCTGTTATATTCGTGTGTTATGGTAAAGATAATTAATCACCCCTTCATTTATTAGATTTTAGTTTGGTTCAACGAAATTTATACGATATATTTGGTTTACAGTTTGATTCAGAAGAAACACCGACATAGCTAGATAATACAATTAATTATCTAATTACTACCACAATTTGATATTAATAAGTATTGTAATTTTCATTGTTATTAATAAATGTAATGTCAGTATTACAAATCTAATCTTGAATCAATCCTAATCCTATCTTATTTTTGGGAAATATTTTTACAAATTCAAATGTGACGTCACTTTGTGTGTTTTTTTAGAATTTCAAATGTGACGTCACTTTGTGCGTTGATGCTTTGGCTAACTCGGCTGTGTATTTTTATATGTTGGATTAAGTTGTTTTATGTAATGTATCCGTTTTTATTCTGTAGTTAGTCCCCACTTCGGTTTTGTCATGCATATCTATTATATAGTAATTCTATAAAATTTACTGTTGCAAAATTATAAATTGTTCTAAATAATAAGGATGTTCTTGTCCCAGGCAGAAAACCCTGGCCGTGTTAGGCGCAACTTTTTGGAAGTTTTGGTCCTCGGTGCTCTTCGGCTTTGTACTTGTTTTGGCTTTCAAGCTTTTTTCATCTGAGCGTCACTGGATGGTCTTGTGTGGATGAGACGCACGTCTGGCGTATTGAATTTTAAGCCTAGTACCTTTTGTTAGCTATTATTCGTGTGTTTCTTTGTCCTTTATGTTCTCCCATTTATTTGTATTGTGGTCCTGTCATGTGATGTTGTCGTTTTGGTATTGTGTTTGACGTTGCCATTAAAGCGGGAGGTTTGGCATGCCACAAAACCAGGTTCAACCCACCATTTTTTTCTGAAAATGTCCTGTACCAAGTCAAGAAAATGGCCATTGTTATATTATAGTTCGTTTCTGTGTGTGTTACATTTTAATGTTGTGTTTTTGTTGTGTCGTTGTTCTCTTCTTATATTTGATGCGTTTCCCTCAGTTTTAGTTTGTAACCCGGATTTGTTTTTATCTCTATCGATTTATGAGTTTCGAACAGCGGTATACTACTGTTGTCTTTATGAAGAGGAATTATATATGATAATTTGAAATCCTTCTGTTTTTTACATAACAAACAAGCTTATTCAACATTATTACATACAATTTTATAAAATATGAAACGAAATTACGTTACCTGAAGTTTACAAGGAAGATTATGTTTTTGTTTGCTTAAACAATGAGGTTATCAATAAAATGCATAAAGAATGACCAACCTTGGACGTGTTTTAGTATTTTAGCTTATTTCTACCTGAGTCGCCAAAGGTGGAAGCAGGCCTAGTAACTGCTCGACTCTGTCTGCCTGTACGTCCGAAAGAAATCTTTCGTCAAAGTTTTCGTGGCTTCAATGAAAGGGAATTATCTAATATGTGGTCTGCAGCTTTATAACGTTGAGTTGTAGCAGGTAATATATAGAAAACAATATACCTCGTAAGAAAGAATTTTATATTAGAACTATCCTTTGTGCAATTTGTAAAGACAAGGAATACAGAACAGTCGGAAAGAAAATTATTCGACTACAAAAACCAAACTCTACCCCAAAAAGTGACGAATTAGTACGAACACAGCATAACGAAAACCCCTAAGGTTGTAATGGATCATTTCATTGACACACAAGCAATGAAACAATATTTTAGTTAAAGAATGTATCAATGAACTTGTTTACATATAATTGGCATAGCTGAAACGCACTAGACAAATGACCATGTTATATAGATGAATAACTATTTATTGCTTGGAAACAACCGCAAACAGATACATGTACGTGAGAAAACTGGTTCGGAAGGGGTGAGCATCCTAGTAAAAAAGTGCTCAAAGTTAAAATCAAAAACGACACAGAGAATGGAATTTAATGGATAGAATTTACAAATATAAAAAAAATTATCAAATATGATGTATGCATGTGTCATCTATCTCCCCCAGAATAATCAGCAAGATCTGTAAATGCGCATAACTTCTTTGATATTTTAATGACGCAGATTTATTCACTACCTAATGGAAATGCTTTCTATTTATGTGGAGATTTCTACAGTAGGGAATAGACCAGCTAAGTGAGCGTAATATTACCGATTTTACCATCAACAGCTGTGGAGAAATATTTAGTGAATATCTATCAATCGTGAATTGTTGTGTTTTAAATTGGCGATATCCTACCCATGATGATTTCACATATGTTTTTACGAAAGGGTCATCCGTTGTCGATAATTGTATTGTTCCATATGAAAGTTTGTGTCATTTTAACAATTTCAAAGTTATATATAAGGGCAAGTGTTTCATGTAATAAAAGTGCTCGGTCAGGTTCATTTAGTCCAAATCATATACCTAATCATTCTGTATGGTGCTGGAAATTTGAAACCAGTTTTGATATTTTAAATGAAGTTGATTTTATTTGTCAATCACAAAGTGCTCACAATAACATGAACCAACAAAAAACTACATCTGTTTCATATGATGTGAAAATATTCCGAATAATTGGATGACAAATAATGATATATTGAATAGAATAAATATGTGTGTAAATAATATAGTGTTCTAACGGGAGACAATTTGAAGTTGATAACTCATATGATAATATATAAAGACTTTAACAGGCTTTCACAAAATTCTAAGCGTCAATATTGGTAATGCTGCCAGAAAGAGCTACTTAATTTTAATGACAATCATCTAAAACAGTTTTGGCGTAGAATTGGTATAGGTGACTAGAGACAGATGAATATTCCGAATGAAGTTACTCTAGATGATGCAACTGTAACTAACATAACTAACAGTTTAGAAACTATTTTAAGGATGTTCGCTCCTCTATTTCAAAATAACAAGGTTTTTAAAAGACTGTTATAGATTGATAGAATATGAATAAGGGAACTTAAAAATTAGAAAAAAATGATAGGTCTGTGTTCTAGTTTTTGAGATATAATCAGTAGAAAATTTGGCGGGAAATAGTTCTCTCTAGATTTTTCATACATTTAACACTGACACCTATTTCCTTTCAAAAACTATGAAAAAATAACAAGGATTTTATAAAATTTTCAAAAATGACTTTTAAAACTATATGCAATAAAATTATGAAAAGAAAAGTATGGGTCAGTGGGCAAAATTTTTATTGGCCCTACATGGATAAAACTAGAGGATTCCGAATATCTGACAAAAAGTCAAAAACATGAGTAGCGAACATCCTTAAGTAAATGGAAAAACAGTTTTCACAGTTTATTAAACCCAAATGTAAATGTAGAGTGTAACAAGGTTGAAAATTGTAGTACTAAAGAAAACATTATTTGTAATGATTTAGATAAGGAAAGTACTACTGATGATGTTCATTAACATGATCAAGTTGTAATAAATGCAAAAAATTGTAAAAGTGCAAAGTTGTGTTTTATCATCTATAATGTATAATATATATATAAATAATGAGCCGAAAATTAATACTAACAGTCTAAGATCTTGCATTTTAGAAATCCATCTGTTGTACAGACTAATTTTATTTTTTCTATTGGTGGTAATGTTATAGCATGCATAAAATATTATCAATATTTAGGCTTGCTGCTGACTAAATTTTTAGCTTATCAGGTAATGGCTAAAGCAGTAGCAAAATCAGCCAGTAGAGAATTAGGATTGTTAATTGTTAAGTGTAAAACGCATGGAGGTTTCCAGCAATTTATTTTCTTCAAAACTATACAATCTATGGTATGGTCAGTTATTATGCATGGTGCAGGTATTTGGAAAACAAGGGACATTGCAGTCCAAAACAGTGCCATCAGATTTTTCATGGGAGTTGGTAAATACACACAAAATGATGCCATAGCTGGTGAAATGGGCTGGAATTCACCATGCATTAAACAATGGGACAAGTGTCTTGAGACATTGGGTAAGGTGTTACATAATGGACCGGCATATAATTTTTTTATTTTATTTTTAAATGGTCCATACGAAAGTGTAATACTTGAATTAAGACTTGGAGTTTTAAAGTTATAGAGATGCTAAAATTGTATAATTATGAGCAATACTGTAATTTTGATTTAAATGTATTAAACAAGAATAATTTTCAACAAATTGAGGAAGATGTATATAATAAGTTTAAGTCAGACTGGTGTACAAGGGTTGCTGCTCATGCAGATGGAAGTAAATTGAGGACTTACAAATTGTTTAAAGATAATTATTTTACTGAAATTTATTTGAAAAATATTCTGTCAGTTAAACACAAAAGTGCTTTTACACGATTTAGATGTGGGGTAGCTCCCCTCCTTAAAATAGAAACTGGAAGGTATGAAAGAAAAGAAGTTCATGAGAGGACATGTTTTAAATGTAACTCTATTATTGAAGATGAACTCCATGTCATTTTAAATGCTCATTATATGTAGATTTAAGACAAATCATGATACATGAAGTTATACGTTTTAATGAACGTTTTAACTTACTATCAGATAGTGAAAACATTTTATTTCTATTTAATAATTAGAATGATGTTACAGTTGTTGCCAAAACCTGCAACAACATTTTAATTCACTAGTTTTAACAGAAGACCGAGGGAGAGGACGTCACTTATGTTGTTATAACTTGTGTCCAATTCTTTTTGCTACTTTTACAAATAAAATATGTTTTTAAACTTAACTAAACTAAAAAAAAATGAAGATGTTTTACATACATGTAGTTTACATAAACATTATAAATTTCAAATGTGAATGTGTAAAAATGTATATATAAAAATATAAATATATGTTTATTTCTCTAATCTTACCCGATTTATCCTTTTCCAGGCCTGTTGATTATTTCTATTTAATCAACGTGGTTCGTTTGATCTCAGTTCATCATTGGTCAAAATTCGATTATGACGTCAAATTTTCTTGCTTTCATCTGAATTTCCTATTGTGACGTCATAAAAAAGGCTACTATGCGAATCTTTCTTTATGTTTGTATATAATTATGACACTCTAATAAAACATTGAATCTGAATCTTGATTGATTGATTGATTTATTGATTATTAATTGCTTATCTTTATATCTGAGAACAGGTTTTTCACTGTGTATAATTCTTAAAAAAAGTCTTTGTGAAAATCACTAATGGAACATGTAAACTTGATGTTTGTACAAATGGTGGTTTCCCACATAGTATTTTATTTTCCTCAACAAAAAAACCAAAACTTGTCGACAAATATTATTTGTTCGAATATAGAAGTTCTTCAAAATTTGAATCCGTACTTTTGATGTTGATAAATTTGCGTCTTAAACTAACGTGAACGAAAAGAGATGTGCATATACGATACTGGAACAGAAAGCCGATGACACAAAAGTCACAAAACATCTACAAAACACACATGTAGATAAAACCTTTTATAGCTGACTATGCGGTATGGGCTTTGTTCATTGTTGACGCCGTAGGGTGACCTATAGTCGTTAATTTCTGTGTCATTTGGTCTCTTGTGAAGAGTGGTCTCATTGGAAATCATACCACATCTCCTTTTTTTATATTTTATAAATAACACATAGCTGGAAGGGTGATAGAGCAGATTGTTACCCCGAGAAAACATTGTCAACTGAGGCGAAGTCAAGGTTGACAATGTCTTTTTGAGGGGTAACAATCTGCTCTATCACCCTCTCATCTATGTGTTATTCAATTTATTTTACTGAATGTTCTATTAAATTTCAAATTCAAAGTAATAAACTATGACATTTTGTACATAATCTTCCGTATTTGATAAAGCGCATACTTGATCAAGCGTCTCCGTGAAGGGTAGTAGAATTTTGCCATAGGATAGAGTAAATTGTCTCCCTCGTATTAACCAATCAAAATCTGGCATTTTGACATGAAGTATAACAATAGAAGATGTGGTATGAGTATGACTATAAACAGGACATGTAAAAGACTTATTACAATATGAAGCATGTTTTTGTTTATACAAAAGAAATAAAATTTGATCTTTAATACCTGACCTTTGGTTTTTACAACACCAAATACAACACTGTGGCGTTTTTATAATTATATAAGGATGAATCTATAATACAGCTACTAATCGAGTTATATAGTTATTAAGTATACTGTTTATCAAATATTAAATTTAATCTTTTAGATACAATAAAATTTTATACCAGTTGCATTGAAAATGAAGAAAAGGCCAGCGAGTAATTCAATACATTTTATACTTTGTTCCAAACTAATTTCTTTATAATTAGTAGTACATTACGAAGAATAATACAGAAATTAGATATGATTTTTAATAGGTTCATATCAATTAAATTTTGTTTCTAAAGAAAACAGAAATGCGCTATGTTTTATATGACATTTATTTCTGAAATTATGAAACAGTTGCCATTTAAAGTTATATAATATGAAGTTAGTTGTTATTATGTTACGGAACAAATATCAAATTAAAACTTTTATTAGATATACTAAAAGTTAACAAAACGGCAGCAACTAATTAATTGTATATTGTTACTGTTTTATCTAGCATCTTCATCCAATTAGGTCTATAAACTTGACATTAAACATTTTATACACTTGTTTGTTAAAACAGATATGGAAGTGATATTTCGTCTATAAAAATGCCTATTATTTTGACCTGCATCACCATAAGCAAGATCGTGACTGGCCAAGTATGATCGCTCCCACTCTGTCCGTCTGTCTATACTAAGTACAAATTAAAGTTACTGAGGTTTTTGTCTTGCGTTACTTCAACGGTTTTCCTTCAACACATTTATACAGTGGTACACTGGTTGAATATTACAAAGCAGTACTTATTTTAGTCGATTAGAAATTTAGAAATTTCCCTATTTTGTGAAACTTAGTCATTTTATTGAATGATAAATATTTAAAAACTTCACGATTTATTTGAAAACACTTAATATACAATTTGTAACAAAAGGTCATTAGTGATCATGGTGATAGCATATTTGATTAGCTACAAATGAATATTATGACATTCGAACATAACAATTTATTTTGCAGATTTTTTTTTTTTTTTTTATTTTTCGGGATTATTTCACAGACGTTATGATGACATGCATTGTAACTTATTGAGAGAAACCACAAATTATCATCCTGACTATAAGCAGCATTTGTCCCGAGAACACACTTATTTCATAGTGCATTACTTTTAGACAATACATTCAAATCAAAATAAACGCAGAATATGCCTTAGGGCACGAATGCCCCCGCTAAAGCTGTGCAATTGTCCAAGTTAAGTGCATATGAGTTTCATAAAATCTGGATGAGGCAAACTTTCGGGACACATTATATCAATCATAGAACAGTCTTCCTCCTCTAACTCAAAATATGGATACTTCTATTTTAAGAAGGTCTATAGTTCAGTTTGACAGCTTCAGACATACTAGTTTTTTACCTTTTTTAACTGGACCAAATCACTAATTTACCTCACAATTCATCCCCCAATTGTTTTTAACTTGTAATTTCATCCCCTTACTTAATATTTAATGCATAAAATATAAGTAACTAAATTTGGAAAGTGTACGAATAAATTGGCGAGTTATACACTATCCACACTAGGGACTTTATTTGTCAACGAAAATCAAAAGACGATAACTGTGTCCCCTGGCCGTTTTCTTACGTCAGAGTTATGCATATATGTATAAAGCAGATAACATAAAGAACAAACTGTAAAAATCAGTTGAAAAGGGTTTTACCGTGTTTACTCATCTGACCGACACAAAGTAGAAAAACATGTAACAAAAGCACAGACCGGACGTGGTAGGGTATTTATACACCCCTAACAACGTAAATCGGAATTCTACTATCTACTAGTGGAAATTATAATGCATGTTAAACTGAATACAATCCAGAACAAATCAGAATACTTATATCTACATGTACTATTCCAAATCTGTTCTCGATCTAATTAAAATTAGTTCTTCGCAGTTGCTCCTCATTTCGAGCAAGTGCGGAGAACTAAGTTAGATTGATTTGTACTAGGAGAATTCTAGATTATACTTCATTCTAGTAGTATCCAGAATATTTCATAACATCATAGTTAGTATTTGGAATGTGCTGGATTTACATTTTATTTATTATTTTTACTGATACTTGGTCCTTCCTCTTTTCTTTTTAATTTCGGACAAGTTTGACTATAATAGTTAAAATAATAAAATGTCTTATGATTGCAATTGATACAACACGAGATCTCCACCAGAGACCAAATAACGAAGTTGTTCGCAACTATATATAAGTCATCGTACGGCCTTCAACTATGAGCAAAACCCAGGATACCGCATATTAGGTCGAATAGAGTCCCTAGTGTGGACAGTGTGTTACTTGCCAATTTTTTATATACCTCTTCCAAATGTATTTCCTCATGTTTTATGCATCAAATAGCAAGTAGGGGAATGAAATGACACTGTAAAAAAATTTGGGTCATGAATTTTAAAGGAAAGTAGTGATTTGGTCCAGGTGAAAAAGGTTAAAAATTAGCACTTCGGAAGCTGTCAAAAGATTTCAAGACCCCCTTAACATAAAAGTGTCCATATTTTGAGTTAGAGCCGATGAAGTTTTCTATAATTTTGATATGATTTGTCCCCAAAACAGTACTACACACTGTACAAATATTATTGAGAAAGCGCAGGTGAGATTTTTTTTATTTTCATTTATTGTCTAAAAGAAATGCACTACGAAATAATTGTGTACTCGGACCATAGTAAGCTATAAAAGGCCTCCGTTTATTTCAAAATATTGTTATTATTGTTTTTTTAAGTACATGTAATCATCTACATGAAGCACAACCAAATTAATGATCCTCCTAGTACAAATCTGGAAATCCCTTTTTCACTTCTAGACAAGCACTCTACTAGAAAAAATCGAATGAAAATTTAAATGAAAATTGTACCGTGTAAACGCGCTTTAATGCGTATCAGTCAGAGACATAGTTATATGATATACTAGAATATACCCGCGACATCGCTGGTTCGTGACTGAATTCAAGTACCTACGCCTTATTTTCAGCCTAGATTCAATCATTTTCACATGTAGTTTCCGGTTTTACGTGTAGTAAGTAAACCAGGACGGGTTCAAACAGAAAGATTTTGAAAGCAGAGAAAACTGTGCACCTTATAATCAGCATAACTTTATCAGAGGACAATACGAACACTAAATTATTTTAGTCACAGTTAATTATTTGTAATATCAATTATGTGGGATAAAAGGGCCTGGAATGGTGTAATTTTTAATCAGCACCATTGTCCTATATTAGTTATATATAAAGTAAAATTGTTTGATTTGTCGTTTTTACGTCATGCCGGCAAACAGATTGGACCTCGTTATTTTAGTAGTATAGATATATGCAGATTATCACATTAAATCTATCACGCCTTTAATTTTCTGTAGATCATTCAACTGTAAAATTATCGTTCTTGCAAGAGAAGGAGGGTCCCGATGTATGTTGACGTCCAAAATATATTGTTGATTATAAGTGTGCATTTTTAGTTTTCCAAACACTGGCAATTAATCTTTCAAGTTAAGTTTATGATTGTTTCACCAATCAACATTTGAAGGAATATTGACGTTATTTATATAAATACGGTTAAAACACTTTACGTAGGATATGGAGCAGGGAAAGTTCATAAAATTTAAACATTAAGGTAAAAAAAACAATATTTGCAGTTTGTGTTTGCGTCATAAAATAATGTGTCCTCATCTTTTTCCACACGGATTCTGAATTGCTTCTATGAAACAAAACCGTCTCGATGGTCTCGTGGTAGCGTGTTCGACTCGAGGGTTTGGAACCCGGCCGGCTCAAACCAAAGACTTCAACATTGGTATTTGCTGCTTCTTCGCTAATCACGTGGCATTAAGGATTAAGAGCAAAGACTGGTCGACTCGGAGCCAGAATAATTTGTCCGGGTAAGGTGACATGTCTTCCTGCGGACTGTTACATTATAAATTAGGAATTAAATTTTTCAAAAGCCGGCTCAGCACATTGGTCTAGTACAAAGCCGTGTTAATATTCATATTACACTAACATGTTCTTATCCTGAATATGCATAGTACTTTGCCGCTGGACGTCAAGCAGCAATCCATCATCGCCATCTATTCTTCAATGCACTGGGTGATGGATAATCTGTATAAAAAATTATGTTATTATATAAAACAAATCGAACTTATTTCCTCTTATTGTCTACGACTGCTTTATGCCCATCCTATCGCCGTGAAAATATGAATTATACACCAAATGACTTTTAAGGAATTCGAATGTATTATAAATGAGTACGAACTCACTTGGATACATAAGGGATACTCTACACAATTTTTAATATGAGCCTCGTATTTAGGATACAATGTACAATGCAAGCATTCGTGTTACTTGTAAAATTGCGCAAAATAATTATTTATTTTTTGGCGAAAATGAAATAGAACCTTGTGGCGCCAATGCTATAGTGTATTTTTTCTTAACTTGCTCAAATGCAATGTGCCCTTGGTTGCGTAATGAAATTATACTGGCGGACTCTAGTAAAGCAGCACTATATTTATATTTTTAATATCCATTTTCAACAAACTTTAAGGTGGATCTAGGTGATCCAGGAGTTAATGCATAGACATTTTACATGTCCAACTCCTAAAATTGCCTAGTTTTGACCCCCTCGTTCTTCCAAATCCTGAATCCGCATCTGTCAAATAAGCATTACTTGTAAAATAAATTTATAAACATAAGTTTCATGCATTACTCCATAGTCGTTTATCAATGGTTGTGTTACCGTACGCGTCGCAGGCAATGTCTGCTTTTAATCAATTAAAGCCTTAAAGATTGACAGAAAAGTCGACCAGTTTTGTTTGGCATGTTTTGATCTCTGTTTTGTCCCTTCTGATTTGGCCTCTGTCTCGCCCAATATAGTCTGTTTTTGCAATTATGCGATTTAGAATGTAGACATTAACAAAATGCGCTGTTGTCGATTCTTTTGCAATGCAGTATATGTGATATATTTATGGCGTGATTTTGTTGGTCGTTGCGTTGCCACCACAGATTGGTCTGGTCATGGGTGGTCGTTAAAAAATCCCATCTCCTGTTGAAAGGATTGTAAGAAGACTTTCTGACGTGGAACTGTCTAGCAACATCACGTTGACGAATTAATGCGTACTAAGTTCTTATGGCCTGATTAAAATTTTTATTGCTTAGTCCCGCCAATATGAAAATTTAACATTTTTTTTATTGATTAAAGTGTAGGTATGGGTTTAAAGAAATGTTTCACGAGGAAAAATCCTTAAAAAATCATGCATGGGTTTCAAATCTCGCTTAAAAAAATTCGTCCAACGTCAATGATCCGGTGTGTTCAATTAACTCAGGTAAGTCAGGTACTGAACTTGCCTTTTGTGAACAAGTGAGACATCAATTTCAAGTCTGCTCAATATACAATAAAGAATACATTTGAGTTCATGTTTATAACAATGCTCCAATTCAAAAATGCAGGAACATTTATTTTGATTCACTTAGCAGACTATTTGTTTTTATATGCCTTTGGGCTGCTGTCTCATTAATGAATACATCAGCAGTATGTAGGCATGATGGTGATGACGATGAAGAGATTCATAAGAATACAAAATTTAAATTTAGTGATCATAAGTTAATTATTGAAACAGGGTAACGTTGTATTTTAAAATACCCGCCAATTGCAAATTAATCTTATCTTTATGGGACAATCTTTCGGTGAGGACCTTTATTTTGCTTTCAACACGAGAATATTCACATCCTGTTCAAGTGCATACTTTCTCAAATCTAGGTGGAAAGAACCCTGATTTTTTTTCAGTTTTCGAAAGTGTAGAAGTACAAGTATTTCTATATCCCGCATTGAAGTTGCAATTATAGATAAAATTAGGAAAAGGAGCATTCAATTCTTAAAATCACATTTGTATGCTACAACCATGAATTCAAGATTCATATCAAGCTTTTCGTTAACATTGTCACGGATAGCACGTGCAGTCATAGCTGTTGTGTTTGATACGGAAATGAAATATTTAATACTCATTCTCTGTAACCACTTAAACTTTTTCGGCACACATAGTCACCGATCTTTCTGAAAATTGGCTGTAATGTATATCCTATTAGCTTAGTCAGAAAAATAATGCCATCTGATATATATATTGGTTGGTTACCATGGTAACAGCGGAGAAAGTTGGGAATTTTGAGAAAAATACAATATTTGGTGTAGTGTTGTGAAATTATGCGGCTACATATATTAAAAAGAAACACAAAAACAATTAATTTCAGCCTTGTTTTTATCAAAAATCAAAAAAAATTATGGGGAATCTACTTAGAAACATCAGAAAGTAATTTCCAAAAAATGGTCATTGCGCAATATTCCTCACAATACCAATTATCTCCCTTTGACGGGTTACACTAATGACTGGACCAAAACGAAAATGCTAATAACTTTTTTATTTCTTAAAAATTTTGTCAAATTTGAATTGCTATAAATTTAGTCCATTTAATACATAAATATAAGAAAAAATATAGATAACTTTTAAATCTTCATAAAACGTGACCTGACCAACGCTGACAATGACAGGACCAAATGAAAATGCTCATTACTTTTTTTATTTCTTAAAGGATTTATGTTAAATTTGAAATATAATAAAATTTGATCATTTAATATATAACTATATGAAAAAATATAGACAAAAATATTAAAAAATTCCGAAAAATTCCGAAAACGTGACCCTTCCAACGTTGACAATGACCTGACCAACAACAGCAATGACCTAACCGATGAAAATTACTGTGTTATTTTATATCATTAAAAAAAGGGGGAAAATATATGTTTTTGGGTAAAAAAAAACTTGACCTGACCAACGTTGACTGTGTCCTGATCGTTGTACTACCTAATACATATTTATATCTTATAGGATTTGCTTAAAATTTATATAAAAAAAACCATTAAGATTGAATGGTAAAGTCTTTATCAAATAATAATAAAAACTGGGAAAAACAGTTTAGGGTACTGTGACGGGCACCAGGTTATTTAAACTTTTTATGGTATTGAGTAGTATATTGTATTTTACTGTGTTGTAAATTATGTTGTATATTACCGGTTATAATTTGACACGTTTGATCACAAATACAAAGTAACACACAAAAGGTGTGAAGTAGGCCAAAAATACATGTAAGTTGATTAATCTAATATAATTGTTTTTTAATATTTTCATAACTGTAAATAATTATTTCCACGTACAACTTAAGGCATGCCCGAGCCTTGTGTAGGATATCTAGGTAGTTTTAAATACTTTCATAAAAAAAATAAACATTTCGCGGACTACTTGAGGTATGCCCGAGCCCCTGCATGCACGATATCTTGGTAGTTTAAAATATTTTAATAAAATATAAGTAAACATATTCAACGACTTAACTTGAGGTATGCCAAATGTTCCCAAAAGTCAATACATTTATCGTTTGCTAATATTTTTGAAAAGCATTTTATATTTTCTTATTTGATAGAATTAATGGTTCAATCTAAGTGTTTCTATAAATATGATGCAAAGCCTATTACATATAAATAGGTATAAAGTCATTTTTCCTTGTCATGATAACGGTCAAAATATAGGACAGAAAGTCACAGACAAAAAGTCAAGGACAAAAAGTCACATGTATTATATGTTATAAACATTGAGTCCTGTTTCAAAGTAAAATCTATTTTTTTTTGTTAAAAGAAAGACAACATACTAATTTTGAGAAACATCTTTCTGTTATGGGCTTTCAGCATGTTCAGTGAAAATCAAATTATATGTACATGTAATATATAATTCTCTTAAAGTTACCCTTTCACGGTAAAGAGTTAGCATAATTTATGGTCAATATTTTTTAATTTGCTGCTAAAAATCCATAAACTTAAGATAATTGTTATTTTCTCAAATTTCAATAATCCAATGCCTAATACTAATGTTAAGAAATTGCTACCACAGGCGGATCCAGGGGCCCTGAGGGCCCGTCCCCTCCTTATTTATTGGAAATATTTGGTTGATTACATATGGAATCACTGAAGCATAAATGTAGCGGGCCATCACTTTAGGCAGTCAATTGGACCCGTTATATGAAAATTGTCCATATGGTATATTTTCCCCCACTGCTCGTTTTAAGACCCGCAGCCACCATCTGACAGATTTTCCGTCGGTCCTCGTAGGGAAACGAATAATTTTGGAAAATCTCGAAAATTCCTCCCCGGCCAGAACGGCAAACAAGAAATGTGTCGGATGGATAGCAGGGACCATCGGGTCAACGGCCGACAGTACCCGCCCTTGTTGGTTACGCCCTTTGTTTGCTAAAGAACCTTTGTGTTAATTCTTTTAGGGGCACCCAAGTTGACCTATTGAAATTTCTGTCCTTGTCTAATTGATCCCGATTTCCAGTGATATTTCAAATTGTCCGCCTTCATCCCAGCCTACCCATATTGCCGGACCTTTTTGAAATTGTCTATTTTTTTCACCTTCACCTCAAAAAATGATCTTCATGTAGATACTCATCATCCAATAATACAATAATATTCAAAACGTATAGCTATACATGCTTTGCCATTTCAACATTGAGTTTAATAATGAATAAACAGCTCATAATATAGGTATTTTTTCCTTTATAGAAAGAAAGGTTAGATGGTCAATTATCATTTACTTAGAGGACCAACGTCTGACTCTTTTTTTTCTATTTTTTATTGTGTTGAAGTGTATCAAATTATTGCCTTTAATTAATTTTGGGTCAGTAGACTAGCACTGGACCAACAATGTTCCTATTAAATTTATTGATTTTGTTCTCTTATGAAATATGCATGAGATATTTGACACTGGACACAAAGCAAACCATAACTAATCGATCATTTCATTTTTACAAAATCTTACCCCCCCCCCCCCCCCCCCCCCCACCAACGATATTGATTATTTCCATTTGTGATAAGTATTTATGTCTGTGCCTCACACAAACAATTTTAAGCTTGGCCTTTCTTGAACTGTCAATATTCTGATTGTTCTGATTGTATCTTCTTAATATTATGTATAAATAGTTAGGAGCTAGTAGCTAAAATTCCAAACTGTCAACACCAAGTGGCACTTTGATCTTTAATCTTCACTACAGCATTTGAATACTAGTTGACAAAACTGATTTGTAAAAGCCATCATTCTTTGACACTGCATTAAATTGAAAACTTACAGAAGAGAGTTTTTGTATGAGAGATTGAGTCTATTTTCAAGCGTTTTCCAAGTTTATGCATATACATGTAATTTGTTGTTTCCATGGCAACACTATCACTAATAATGCCTGGAATATTATTAATATTTCTCAAATACAAGAAAACCTGCTTATGTAAGCAAAACTGTATACATTCATTGTTATATGTATCGAAGTTCATTAAAACGCATTTGTAAAAATTAGTACTTATCCGTATTTTTGCAAATGAACTACTTGTTTCCATGGCAACACATTCAATGGCAAATATTGTACAATTGAATATGTAATTTTTTACATGATTTTATTTGTTTTTTTCTAGATTGAGTAATTGTTTTTCTTGTATATTTTTCATGATCATGAAAACAGACTGAAATTTCTTTATAATCAGCACTTTAATCCAGAATAGAGAAATTGTGTTTGTTTCCTTCAAGTGGTAACACCATTATCGAAATACTATACTAGCAAAATCAGTAATATATACACATGTGTGTATACAGTGAAACTTAATAAGTGTTTTAGTTTTCCTACTTTTGTGCACATTTAAGAAACTAACTGAAACTTTGTTCAAAATTGTTTTAAACTTGTGTATCAAAATGAAATTGTTTCCATAGCAACACAGTTTAAACTATAATACCGTTATATATGAATATGTTTAAAATTTTGATGATTACAATAATTTCTACATATTGTATATTTATTTTTTTTTTCTGACTGCAGAATTAAGTTTTAAAACATTTTTTTTCAAAATTTTCAAAAAATAAATTTTTCTGAAAAAATGAAAACTAAGCATTTTGTATCCATGGTAACAAAATATTGAGACATACTTCCCCATTACTTTTTCGCATCATTGATAAGATAAGACTATGATATTTATGAATTCATGGTTGACTTCAACTCAGGTGTCCGCAAACAATTATGGTGAGCATTCAAAAATGACCTCAAAAGGGTATTTTTTACCTAATGCAAACCACATAAAAAGGGGGTATATGTGATTATGATTGAAATGGAATATGAAAATATCAGTTATTAAATTACATTAATAAAATGCATATATTTAATAAAATCATAAAACAATATTCATTCTCTTAATTATTTATTATGAAAAATTATGTTGAAAATAGCCTTTTTCAGCTTAAAATCATAGATATTCAGAAGAGGTAAAACTGGTCATTGGTTGCTATGGCAACCGATATGCTTAGCAACCAAAATTTTGCCATTTTTTGTTTGTTTCATCAAGACTATTAAGTGTGTGAAGTTTGAAGAAAATCCATGACCATGCGTGCCACACTCCCTATATAAGAGTTTAAATTGTTTCAGAGAACCAGTATTAATATGGGAGTGCCTCACGTTTGTTGTCAGCCAATCAAATTTAAGGATTCTAATGAAACATACATGTAATGTAATTATAAGCCATTAAGTAATGCATATCATTCAATGCATTCTTTCTTTCAAATAATTTCATTTCATTTCAGTTTTAAGCAGTATCATTTTCCTACAAAGGCTATAAACAGGACATGTAAAAGTACAATATGAAGCATGTTTTTGTTTATACAAAAGAAATAAAATTTGATCTTTAATATCTGACCTTTGGTTTTTACAACACCAAATACAACACTGTGGCGTTTTTATAATTATATGAGCATGAATCTATAATACAGCTACTAATCGGGTTATATAGTTATTAAGTATGCTGTTTATCAGATATTAAATTTAGTCTTTTAGATACAATAAAATTTTATACGAGTTACATTGAAAATGAAGAAAGAGCCAGCGAGTAATTCAATACATTGCATACTTTGTTCCAAACGAGTTATATAGTTATTAAGTATGCTGTTTATCAGATATAAAATTTAATCTTTTAGATACAATAAAATTTTATATGAGTTACATTAAATTAGCAAAAAAGCGAGTCATTCAATACATTGCATGCTCTGTTCCAAACTAATTTCTTTGCAATTAGTATTACATCGCAAGGAATAATCAAGAAATTAGATATGAATTTTAATAGGTGCATTTCACTTAAATTTGGCTTCTAATGAATATTTAAATGCGCTACGTTTTATATGACATTTATTTCTAAAATTATGAAACAGTTGTCATTTGAAGTTTGTTGTTATCATGTTACGGAACAAATGTCAAATTAAAACTTTTATTAGATATACCAAAAATTAACAAAACGGCAGCAACTAATTAATTGTATATTGTTTCTGTTGATCTAGCATCTCCTTTCCAATTAGGACTATACATTTGACATTAAACGTTTTATACACTTGTTTGTTAATACAGACAAGGAAATGATATTTCGTCTGTAAGGAAGCCTAATATTTTGACCTGCATCGCCATAAGCAAGATCGTGACTGGCCAAGTATGATCGTTCTCACACTGTCCGTCTGTCTATACTAAGTACAAAAATTACTTAGTTTTTGTCATGAGTAACCTTAAACGGCTTTCCGTCAAAACATTTATACAGTGTTTGGAGGTTATAATGCAATACTTATTTTAGTCGATTTAGTATTTTGAATTTCCCTTATATGTGAAACTAAGTCATTTTTATTGAATTATACAGATTTCAAAACTTCACGATTTATTTGAAAACACTTATACAATTTGTAACAAAAGGTCATTGGCGATCATGGTGACAACATATGTGATTAGCTACAATTAAGAATTGAATGCTTCTTTTTTTTTAAATTCATCGGGGTGTAAAAGCGTTGACCGATAACATTTTGAATGAAGCGCGGAAGCGCTTGATTCTAAAAATGTACGCACGGTCAACGCTTTTACAACCCTATGAAATTAGTAAAAGAAGCATTCAATACTTATAATTACATATTTTTGCTATGATCATGAAGACACGATTAGTATCAAGTTTTTCTTTTATTTACCTGTGCACTTTATTGTGGAAACATGTGTCATCATGTATGTTTCAATTCATGTAATTCGTTTTGAAATGAAGAATGACGCGGGATTGCTGTTTGCCAATCAAAATTACGTATAATAATCAAACGTACATCTAATGTAATTATATGAATTTATTATACTTCATGTCAAAATGACAGATTTTGATTGGCTAATACGAGGGTGTTAATTTACTCTATTACCCTCCATGGAGACGCTTGATCAAGTGTGCGCTTTATCAAATACGACTCTATCCTATGGCAAATACTCTATTACCCTTCACGGAGACGCTTGATCAAGTGTGCGCTTTATTAAATACGACTCTATCCTATGGCAAATACTCTATTACCCTTCACGGAGACGCTTGATCAAGTGTGCGCTTTATTAAATACGGATGGTTGTTATTTACAAGACGTCATAGTTTATTACTTTGATTTGAAATTTAATCGACAGTAATAACAGAACTTTCAGTATAATAAATTAAATAACACATATCTCGGGACAAATACTGCATGCTTATTTTCAGGATTATAATTTGTGTTTTCTCTCAACAAGTTTCAATGTATGTGAAATAATCCCGAAATTAAAAAAATAAAATCTGCAACATATTAAACTTGTTATTCTTGAGTGTCATTATATAAATAACACATAGCTGAGAGGGTGATAGAGCAGATTAAAAGAAAAGAAACCAAGAATTAATGTGTTAGAGGACAAGAATGACCCCGCTCAAGCTTTGCAATTTTCAAAGTTAAAAAGAGGCATAAATCGGGAAATGACCCACTGGCCTAATTCGAACCATGTCTGCCTGTTGTGGTTTTGAGCATTGTGTATGAGTTTCATAACATTTGGATGAGGCAAACTTAAGTAAAGAGTGCAGGGAAAAAATTGCAATTTTACAAATCATAAAGAGACATAGAAAAAAGAAATCATTCTAGAACGGTAAGAGACTCGCTGTTTAAATTTTAACTATCTTTAATAGTTTTGATCCTTAGCAGTGTGTATGATCTTCATGACAATCTGGATTAGGCAAACGTGTGTAAGAGTGCGGAAACAGAAGGACGGACTGATGCATGGCCTACGGCGGGAGTATAAAAATTGCATCTAACTTATCTCAAAAAGATTTTTACAGTGTGGTACATGTACTAGTTTCGAGACAAATTATATTAAAATTATAGAAAAGTATATCACTTCTAACTCAAAATATGGATAATTGTATTTAAATAAGGTCTATAATTCAGTTTTGCAGCTTCAGACATACATATATATAATAGTTTTTACATTTTTAACTCGACCAAATCACTCTGTCGGGCGCATCACCAAAGTTTAACGCTGTTTTGGGAATTTTCTATATATACGTGTCATAGTCACTACTTAACTTTTTCATACAAAAGGCCGGATTGAACTATTATATTTAATCATTGACACGTGTAGTTTCCAGATTTACGTGTAGCAAGTAAACCAGGACAGGTTCCAACAGAAAGATGTTGAAAGAAAAGAAAACTGTGCAACTTATAATTAGCATAACATCATCAGAGGACAATATGAGCACTACAAATAATCCAGGCTGAAAAAAGGCATAGGTACTTTATTTCAGTCACGGACCCGCGATGTCGCGGATGTGTTCTAGTAGTTACTATTGATATCGATAGACTCTACGTATCACTAGCCTAGGGTAGTATGAATATTCAAGAGTTTTATGAAGCAACGCGGGATACGAGATCACGTCATTGGCGCGATTATCTAATTTCACAGAACTATCAGCAAGCGGAAAACAAAAATATGTTCAGAAGTTCTTAGATATTTCCCAAGATGTAGGGCATATATCACTGGAACAGAGACGATACCAAAATAAGTATTTTGAATACTGAATCAGCTTTAGATTTTGTGTACAAACAAGGCATCTAGGCACTCAAAAGACGATTATTAAAAGGGGGAGTTATACGCAACGAATGCATACGAGGGCTACCCTATGTGTTACATATGAAAACATACAGAAGAGCTATATTAAACCAGCGACAGTAACAGATCCAAATTTTCATTAGGGCGGGGCGGGGAGGGGGGGCTGCTTCAGTCCATGGCATAGGGACTTCAGTCTTGACTACAGGTCAAATATATGTAATATATGCGATATAAAAAAGACAAATTGATGGAAATAAATATTGTGAATTTGTAAATTATTTTAAAGTTCATTTCCACGTTATTTGTAATAATTAGCCCGGTCATACTTGCGGGAACAGCGACTAATTACAGCTACAATACTGTTTACACTAAATTTTTATCATATATCTACTATTAAAGCAAACAATAAATGAAAATTACACTTACTTTGCACTTCTTACAGTATTGGAGCACGTCAATCGTCTACATACATTTAAAAAAAACGGATGCTCCTACTGTAGACGATTTATTGGCTATATATCTGATCTGTAGTCCAGTCCCTATATATGCTCCAGTCATGCCTGGGTGATTCCCTATATATCCACCAACATTTCCCTACAAGAGGGGGTCCAATGCACCCTGCTTAACCCCTAAATCAGTGTTTGAGAGACACATATTCATTTGTATATACGTCTTAGAATAAACCAATCTAAAACCAAACCTTAGCCTAACTCAATTACTGATTAAACCAATAATAATGATGTCTTGAAAGGCTTTTTTTATTTTTTTGGTCACAATTATCTGGACTACTGCTACCTATGATCCCATCATTAACATATGGTCGAAGGGGGTGGGGCTAGGGTGTTTGTTTCATCTTGCACACAGTTACAGGGTTTGGTACAGACATCTGGCTGGTGTTGTAAACCAGACACCCCATTCATATACATTTATTGTACAAGTATTTTTGTTTGCAAGAATCTGTACATATATACCCGTTCACATAAATTTCAGAAGAAAATCATTACCCATTGATCCATAAATATATATTTTCCAAGCTATCATAAATATAAACTATGACGTCTTTAGATGTAACTAAACACCTGGATTCTTTCATATTATTGAACAAAAACATCAGTACACAATTTTACAGACATCTAAGATTATCATAACATTTAGACATGCTATCTGGTTATTAACTTTAACTGATTTTATAAATTTTTTGTAGTAATCCTTGCGTTCTGTTTATTTTTAAAGGAATGCATTGACCATACAAAAAGAATATATGTGTGTTTGCCCTAACCCTACCTACCCAAAACATAGCTGCCTACCCAAATTCTTTTATTGTTCTGATGTGAAAAAGTTGTCTTTTAATCTGATAGGCATGAAGACTAAAAAACATCTGACACTTTAATTTCCCTTTGCTGTGAGAAAAAAAAAATGCATACCAACCTACCCACTGTCTCTAAAATGTACCTTTGGGTAGGGTTTATTCTGTAATATTAAATTTGTGAATAAAGGAAGTATCTTTATTAACAATTTTTATATAGATATAAATCGTCTAAACATCAGCCCAACAATGTTAGATCTCTCAATTTGCTTTCGCAAATGTTTAGTTCTGTCCTCACCGGATTCAAACTCATGCTACTGAGATATGGTGACACCAAATCGCCTTGCACTGTATCCGACACGCTAGATCACTCGTAAAAGGTAAATTTACAAATGATATATTATGTTCAAAACAAGCTGATCAGTTTTTGTTAAGTTCTAATTAAAAACAAGGAGTAAGGGAATTTTCTGGTAAGGGAATTCAGACAATTGTTTTAAAAATTTCAACCTAAGGTCAAATATATAAATTTCACTGGTCCACTTAATCATGTTAATATGAAAAAGTAAAGTGCAAGAAGTATTTATCTATCTACATTTCTTGTTTCAGCAATTGCTGTACCTTTCCAGTTACTTATTATGTGTTGTGTATTAATTTGACTATAACACTTTTGAGTGACTGGATAGGTTGATAATATTCATCAACTGAAAAAGAAACTGGAGAGATTGGTAATAGTTTTAGACAGCTGCAATTGAAGGTACACAAATTCAGGTTGTCATATCAGCCTACAAAGTCATATCAATAGCCCAGGCTAGTGGTCAATAAGCATGAGTCATCAGTCATCAGTCATATCAATGGCTTAGGGTAGTGGTAAATTATCAGGAGTGATCAGTCAACAGTCCTATCAATAGCCAGGGTAGTGGTCAGTTATCAGGAGTGATCAGTTAACAAAGCCATATCACTAGCCTAGGGTAAAGTCAATTATCAGGAGTGACCAGTTAACAAAGCCATATCACTAGCCTAGGGTAGTGGTCAATTATCTGGAATGACCAGTTAACAAAGCCATATCACTAGCCTAGGGTAGTGGTCAATTATCTGAAATGACCAGTTAACAAAGTCATATCACTAGCCTAGGGTAGTGGTCATTTATAAGATCAGTTAACAAAGCCATATCACTAGCCTAGAGTAGTGGTCAATTATCAGGAGTGACCAGTTAACAAAGCCATATCACTAGCCTAGGGTAGTGGTCAATTATCTGGAATGACCAGTTAACAAAGCCATATCACTAGCCAAGGGTAGTGGTCAATTATCTGAAATGACCAGTTAACAAAGTCATCTCACTAGCCTAGGGTAGTGGTCATTTATAAGATCAGTTAACAAAGCCATATCACTAGCCTTGAGAAGTGGTCAATTTTCAGGAGTGATCAGTTAACAGAGACATATCACTAGCCAAGGGTAGTGGTCAATTATCTTGAATGACCAGTTAACAAAGCCATATCACTAGCCTAGGGTAGTGGTCAATTATCTGAAATGACCAGTTAACAAAGTCATATCACTATCCTGGGGTAGTGGTCATTTATAAGATCAGTTAACAAAGCCATATCACTAGCCTAGAGTAGTGGTCAATTTTCAGGAGTGATCAGTTAACAGAGACATATCACTAGCCAAGGGTAGTGGTCAATTATCAGGAATGATCAGTTAACAAAGTTATATCACTAGCCTAGGAAAGTGGTCAATAATCAGAAATGATCAGTTAACAAAGTCATATCACTTGCCTAGGGTAGTGGTCAATTATCTGAAATGACCAGTTAACAAAGTCATATCACTAGCCTAGAGTAGTGGTCAATTATCAGGAGTCATCAGTTAACAGAGACATATTACTAGCCTAGGGTAGTGGTCAATTATCTGGAATGACCAGCTAACAGTCATATCACTAGCCTAGGGTAGTGGTCAATTATCTGGAATGACCAGTTAACAAAGCCATATCACTAGCCTAGGGTAGTGGTCAATCATCTGAAATGACCAGTTTACAAAGTCATATCACTAGCCTAGGGTAGTGGTCATTTTATAAGATCAGTTAACAAAGCCATATCACTAGCTTAGGGTAGTTGTCAACTTTTTGGAATGACCAGTTAACAAGGTCATATCACTAGCCTAGGGTAGTGGCCAATTATTTGGAATGACCAGTTAACAAAGCCATATCACTAGCCTAGGGTAGTGGTCAATTATCTGAAATGACCAGTTTACAAAGTCATATCATTAGCCTAGGGTAGTGGTCATTTTATAAGATCAGTTAACAATGCCATATCACTAGCTTAGGGTAGTGTTCATTTTTTTGGAATGACCAGTTAACAAGGTCATATCACTAGCCTAGGGTAGTGGTCAATTATCTGAAATGATCAGTTAACAAAGTCATCACTAGCCGTGGGTAGTGGTCAATTATCAGGAGTGATCATTTAACAAGGTCATATTACTAGCCTAGGGTAGTGGTCAATTATCAGGAATGATCAGTTAACAAAGTCATATAACTTGCCTAGGGTAGTGGTCAATTATCAGGAGTGATCAATTAACAAAGTCATATCACTAGCCTTGGGAAGTTGTCAATAATCAGGAAAGACAAGTTAACAAGGTCATATCAATAGCCTAGGGTAGTGGTCAATTATTAGGAATGATCAGTTAACAAAGTCATATCACTAGCCTAGAGTAGTTGTAAGTAATGTGTCATATCACTAGCCTATGGTAGTTGTCAGTAACGCGTCATATCACTAGCCTAGGGTAGTAGTCAATTATCAGGAATGATCAGTTAAGTTAACAAAGCCATATCACTATCCTAGGGTAGTGGTCATTTATCTGGAATGACCAGTTAACAAAGCCATATCACTAGTATAGGGTAATGGTCATTTATCAGACCAGTTTAGTTAACAAAGCCATATCACTAGCCTAGAGCAGTGGTCAATTATCAGGAGTGATCAGTTAACAAAGTCATATCACTAGCCTAGGGTAGTGGTCACTTATCAGCTAGCATATGGTAGTTGTCAGTAACGTGTCATATCACTAGCCTAGTGTAGAAGTCAATTATCAAAAATGATCAGTTCACAAAGTCATATAAGGGGCAGACCAAGGTACACGTGGAGAAGGAACGTTGCAGCAGAGATGGAGAAAGAAGGGTACAAGTGGCATGATCTGGAGAGGCTCGCAAAAAACAGAACAAGGTGGAGAAATATCGTTAATGGCCTTTGCTCCACCAAGGGGCAACAGGATTACGCTAGGGTAGTGGTCACTTATCAGCTAGCATACGATAGTTGTCAGTCATATGTCATATCACAAGCCTAGGGTGGTTGTCAGTTATGTGTCATATCACTAGCCAGAGGAAGTTGTCAGTTATGTGTTATATCACTAGCCCAGGGTAGTTGTCAGTTATGTGTCATATCACTAGCCTATGGAAGTTGTAAGTTATATGTCATATCACTAGCCCAGGGTAGTTGTCAGTAATGTCTCATATCACTAAATTAGGGTAGTTGTCATTTATGTGTCATATCACTAGCCTAGAGTAGTTGTCAGTAATGTGTCATATCACTAGCCTACGGTAGTTGTCAGTAACGTGTCATATCATCAGCCAACGGTAATTGTCAGTAGTGTATCATATCACTAGCCTAAGGTAGTTGTCAGGAATGTCTTATATCACTAGCATAGAGTAGTTGTCATTTTTGCCTCATATCACTACCCTATGGTAGTTGTCAGTAATTTGTCATATCACTAGCCTAGGGAAGTTGTCAGTTATGTGTTATAACACTAGCCTACGGTAGTTTTTAGTAACGTGTCATATCATCAGCCTACTGACAACTACCCTAGACTAGTGATATGACACATTAATGACGACTTCCCTAGTTTAGTGATATGAGACATTACTGACAACTACCCTAGGCTAGTGATATGACACATTTATGACAACCACCTTAAGTTAGTGATATGAGACATTAATGACAACTACCTTAGGAGATGAAATGATACATCACTGACAACTACAAAAAAGCTAGTGATATGACACATAACTGACAACTACCCTAGGATGGTGATATCACATATAACTGACAACTACCCAAGGGTAGTGATATGACACATAACTGAAAACTACTCTAGGCTAGTCAGTGATATGACAAATAACTGACAACTTCCCTAGGCTAGTGATATAACACATTACTGACAACTACCATAAGCTAGTGATGACAAAATACTGACAACTACCCTAGGCTAGTGATATAACTTTGTTGTTTTATAATGACAAGTAACGGACAACTACCATAGGATAATGATTATATGTCACACTACTGACAAGTACTCTAGAGTAGTGATATGACAAATTACTAACAACTCCCCTAGGCTAGTGATATGACACATTACTGACAACTACCTTAGGCTAGTGATATATCTGTTGTTTTATAATGACTCATAACTAAAAACTACCCTGAGCTAGTGATATAACACATAACTTACAACTACCCTAGGCTTGTGATATAACTTTGTTGTTTTATGACACATAGCTGACAACTATCGTAGGTTAGTGATATGACACATAACTAACAACTACCATATGCTAGTGATATAACACATAACTGACAACTATTCAAGGCTAGTGATATTACACATAACTGACAACTACCATAGTCTAGTGATATAACACATAACTGACAGCTATTCAAGGCTAATGATATGACACATAAATGACAACTACCATAGGCTAGTGATATGACACATAACTGACAACTACCCTAGGCTAGTGATGTTACACATAATTGGTAACTACCATAGGCTATTGATATGACATTGTTGAATGATCCGATACTACCCTATACTAGTGATATGGCTTTGTTAACTGGTCATTCCAGATAAATGACTACTACCCTAGGCTAGTGATATGGCTTTATTAACTGATCACTCCTGATAATTGACCACTACCCTTATAGGCTAGTGATATGGCTTTGTAAACTGATCACTCCTGATAATTGACCACTACTCTAGGCTAGTGATATAAATTTGTTAACTGGTCATTCAAGATAATTGACCACTACCCTAGGCTAGTGATATGACTTTGTAAACTGATCACTCCTGGTAATTGACCGCTACCCTAGGCTAGTGATATGGCTTTGTTAACTGGTCATTCAAGATAATTGACTATTACCCTAGGCTGGTGATATGTCTCTGTTTACTGATCACTCCTAAAAATTGACCACTACCCTAGGCTAGTGAAATGTCTCTGTTTACTGATCACTCCTAATAATTGACCACTACCCTAGGCTAGTGATGTGACTTTGTTAACTGATCACTACTGATAATTGACCACTACTCTAGGCTAGTGGTATGGCTTTGTTAACATGTCATTCCAGATAATTGACTATTACCCTAAGCTAGTGATATGACTTTGTTAACTGGTCATTCAAGATAATTGACCACTACCCTAGGCTAGTGATATGACTTTGTAAACTGATCACTCCTGATAATTTACCACTACCCTAGGCTAGTGATATGGCTTTGTAAACTGGTCATTCAAGATAATTGACCACTACCCTAGGCTAGTGATATGACTTTGTAAACTGATCACTCCTGATAATTTACCACTACCCTAGGCTAGTGATATGGCTTTGTTAACTGGTCATTCAAGATAATTGACCACTACCCTAGGCTAGTGATATGACTTTGTTAACTGGTCATTCCAGATAATTGACTACTACCCTAGGCTAGTGATATGACTTTGTTAACTGGTCATTCCAGATAATTGACCACTACCCTAGGCTTGTGATATGGCTTTGTTAACTGATCACTCTTGATAATAGACCACTACTCTAGGCTAGTGATATGGCTTTGTTAACTGGTCATTCAAGATAATTGACCACTACTCTAGGCTAGTGATATAAATTTGTTAACTGGTCATTCAAGATAACTGACGACTACCCTAGGCTATTGATAGGACTGTTGACTGATCACTCCTGATAATTTACCACTACCCTAAGCCATTGATATGACTGATGACTGATGACTCATGCTTATTGACCACTAGCCTGGGCTATTGATATGACTTTGTAGGCTGATATGACAACATAAATTTGTGTACCTTCAATTGCCGCTGTCTAAAACTATTACCAATCTCTCCAGTTTCTTTTTCGATTGATGAATATTATCAACCTATCCAGTCACTCAAAAGTGTTATAGTCAAATTAATACACAACACATAATAAGTAACTGGAAAGGTACAGCAATTGCTGAAACAAGAAATGTAGATAAATAAATACTCCTTGCACTTTACTTTTTCATATAACATGATTAAGTGGACAAGTGAAATTGATATATTTGACCTTAGGTTGAAATTTTAAAAAAATTGTCTAAATTCCCTTAGCAGAAAATTCCCTTACACCTAGTTTTTACTTGGAACTAAACAAAAAGTAATCAGCTTGTTTTGAACATAATATATCATTTGTAAATTTACCTTTTATGAGCATATATATATATATATATAAATTATTAATAAAGATTCTTCCTTTATTCACAAATTTAAAAGGACAGAATAAACTTAAAGGGGTACATAACTGGACACTGTAAATGTTAACTAACAGAAAGGGTTTGTGGGGCATTCCCTGATCAATTTGCACACCTCTTAGCAGATTTTTAAGTCATTATGTCCAAGTTTTCAAGAAGACTGTTTAAACCTGAAATAATTTTATACTGATAAATTTTGATGTCACATTTGTAAGGCTACACTTATAAATATTTTAGTTTGCCCTTACCCTACCCAAAGGTACATTTTAGAGACAGTGGGTAGGTTGTTTGGCATTTTCTTTTTTCTCACAGCAAAGGGAAATTGAAGTGTCAGATGTTTTTTAGTCTTCATGCCTATCAGATTAAAAGAAAACTTTTTCACATCAGAACAATAAAAGAATTTGGGTAGGCAGCTATGTTTTGGGTAGGTAGGGTTAGGGCAAACAAACATATATTCTTTTTGTATGGTCAATGCATTCCTTTAAAAATAAACAGAACGCAAGGATTACTACAAAAAATTTATAAAATCAGTTAAAGTTAATAGCCAGATAGCATGTCTAAATGTTATGATAATTTTAGATGTCTGTAAAATTGTGTACTGATGTTTTTGTTCAATAATATGAAAGAATCCAGGTGTTTAGTTACATCTAAAGACGTCATAGTTTATATTTATGATAGCTTGGAAAATATATATTTATGGATCAATGGGTAATGATTTTCTTCTGAAATTTATATGAACAACGGGTATATATGTACAGATTCTTGCAAACAAAAATACTTGTACAATAAATGTATATGAATGGGGTGTCTGGTTTACAACAACTGCCAGATGTCTGTACCAAACCCTGTAACTGTGTTCAAGATGAAACAAACACCCTAGCCCCACCCCCTTCGACCATATGTTAATGATGGGATCATAGGTAGCAGAAGTCCAGATAATTATGACCAAAAATATAAAATAGGACCTCCTCTTGTAGGGAAAATTTGGTGGATATATAGGGAATCACCCAGGCATGACTGGAGCATATATAGGGACTGGACTACAGATCAGATATATAGCCAATAAATCGTCTACAGTAGGGGCATACGTTTTTTTTTAAATGTATGTAGACGATTGATGCGCTACAATATATTACATATATTTGACCTGTAGTCAAGACTGAAGTCCCTATGCCATGGACTGGAGCAGGGGTACAAGTCAAATCGGCACCCATAGAAAAAGTCAAATCGGCACCTGGTGAAATCGGCATCTAGTCATATCGGCACCTATTTAAAGTCAATTCGGCATCCAATAATATTTGATATAATATATATATATAAATAATTCTAAAAATGTATAAATGATCTTTCTATTTATAATTATTTTTGAGGTTGGATTTTATCATTCATTACATCTTTTACACATAAAAATTTATTGTTTAAAGTTTTCTCAACATTCTATGACTGATGTTTTGATTAGTTTTCTTTTCAATTAATTAATTAATAACTTTTATCAATTACATAATTAACATGTTTGTTGTTTTAACTCTATACATGTAGTTATTGCTGTTTTTTCTTCAAAAACTTAATAATAAACAATGAAGCCATTACCCAAGCTGTTGTTTAATTATGAGAAAATTAGGTGGTTTTTCAGGAAACTTTAAACAGCATTAAACCAACAATCATGCAAAATGCTCAACTATAGTTAAAACATGCATAAAAAATATCCAATACCTTGAATACACATTAAGTTGAATGAAAAAAAATACATACAGAAATCCACCAAAAATGTAAATAAGTCAATACTTGTTTAACCCCTTCTTTATTTTAATCTTTTTGCTTAAAATACCGAAAAAAACATATATTAAACATATCTAACATGGGTGCCGAAATGACTTCATCGGGTGCCGATTTAACCAGGTGCCAAATTGACTAGGTGCCGATTTGACTATACCGGGTACCGATTTGACCGGGTGCCGATTTAACCAGGTGCCGATTTGACTAGAATTCCTGGAGCAGCACCCCCCAGCCCCCCCCCCCCCCCCCCCCCCCCCCGCCCCGCCCCGCCCTAATGAAAATTTGGATCTGTTACTGTCGCTGGTTTAATATAGCTCTTCTGTATGTTTTCATATATAACACTGTAACGGAAATTGGTCATAGTTCATTTATTTTGATGTGAAATACCAGTTGTCTTTTCCTATTTATTGTGTTTCTATATGTATATAAGTTTCTCCATGGTTGGAGCACCATCTGTTACTTAAAACACCCCTAAAGTTGGTATAGTCTTGATTTTCACCCCTTTAAGTATAATGGACTGATCCAGATGGTAGTATATAAACCAGCCCAAGACAGAGAAACTCGGTCAGTTTTATGTGGACCATTGAAGGGTAAACTTCAAGGATTATATATTCTAACTGGTAAGTAGAGTGAATTTAGTGATTCCAAAGGATATAAATAGTGTTTGGATTTATATGTGAATATTTGGAATAGTGATTGTGTTATAAAGTGAACTTATATAATAAGTTATTGTACAGTGAAAGTACAAGGTGTATACTTGCTGGTGTTGCAAGTTGTTGTATTGTGGAAGTGTATTAGTGAGAATACAAGGTGTATACTTGCTGGTGTTGCAAGTTGTTATATTGTGGAAGTGTATTAGTGAAAGTGCACTGTGTTTAATCTTACCAGTTTGGAATATATTCATTTCGTTCTGATTCATAGTGATAATTAGTGTGTGTGAGTTGAGCTGTGTTCATATAAATTCCTTGTGCATTGAAGCATTGTGCAAGTGTCATTGTGTCATTGTGTTATTGTGGTTAATTAAACATTCATAAGGTGATATTACAAATTGGTGGATATTGTTAATAGATGTTGTATATATGTGCTAATGTGTTCATACGTTTTGTGTGATATTTGTCTGATGCATGTTGCATAGTGATATATTAGTGACATTGTGAATAATCAGGCTTAATACATGTTGCATAGTGATTGCATAGTGACATTGTGTATATATATTCTGTTATAAGACATTTTGTTTATACATTGTGAATGAGGAACTTCACCTTGTAATTTAATTTATGTGCATTGTGTAGCGTATATATTTGACGTTGTGAATTCATTTAAGGGTGTGTTAATTGTTTTAAATAATTTTGGACCTTTTTTTGGCTAAAAAACATAAAATAAGTGTAAAATGCATTTTATAGTTAAAGTGTAGGAGTTAGATATTTTTGGTGCCGTATTCTCTCCATCAATTGTCTATTATGAAATGATTGGATGAATCCAAAGCTATGTACTAATTAATATATTTGATGTGGGATTTGTCTCGTTTGTTGTATGGTTAGTTAGCATAACCTCACAGATTTCTTGTTGTAAACAAGATATACGGCTATTCAATGAAATTTTCAATACGACCGACACGAAGAAAGACAAACAAGCAATTTTCATCCAAATGTTTGGTTGAAATGTTTCACCTAACAAGGGAAGTGAGGGGTTCCAAATGAACTAAAGGCTACGAATGAGTCGGAAATGACAATGAAGTTGTGAATGACGGTCGACACATGGAGACATATAGGCCACACCCAGCAGGCAGGTTGCAGTCGGGCCTTGAAAAAAGTATTCAGTATATCAGTTCGACGAAACAGACATTCCGGTCAGATATGGGATTCACATGCAACCCCCCAAAAAAAAATTTCGCCCGTTTTTTATTCATCATGTTCATTTAATGCTAAATAATTCTGTTGAAAATATTTTTTACTAATAGCAAAAAAGTGGACAAGATTAATGTTTTCAATCCAGATACGGCCAGAATTTTTGTTTAAGGCAAAAATCCGGGTCAGAATTTTTTCTCTAAAATATCTCAGACTGCCCCCTCAGATCAAATGGTCCGTACCTTAGACTTTAAATCTATATCTAGAGCTTACTGACTGGGGTCACTATTCAGCAATGCTATTAATGGGCTGGGGCGTGTGGGGTTAAACATGTTTTCGTAGGTAAATAATATTGCTGTGGAACTATTTTTTCATTAGAGTGTAATAGAATATTACTTTCTGTTGGGTTGGATTGTGAAATAGAAGTCAATGCGTTCTTGCTCAATACTTTGTCACTTTGAAGGCGTCATGCTTGTCATCCTCAGCCTAAGCAATGTGTTACTGTAATTTGAATTTCAAAATGACTGAGTGACGTTTTTTTCGACGAACTGGTCAACTCCACCGTAGAGAATCACATGACTTAATAATATATTACAGTAAATACGAGCGAACAATATCTTTATAAGTAAAGAACTGTCGCATAAAAATTAAATACACGGGAAATGGCAAAGTTCACGAAGTCTAGTCTGATTAATCATTTTACAAAAAAAAAAAAAGTGCAAGCAAAGGGGGGGGTGTTCGCCCTCTACGCCCCCCTCTGGATCCGCCACTGATAAGGTGGAAAATACTTTATAAGATATATTAGTTTTATACATTATGATATATTATAAAGTAAAATTCTATGATTTGTCGTCGGTTTTTACGTTATGCCGGCTAACAAATTTGACCTCGTTATTTTAGTAGTATAGACCGGCGGGCTAAGAAATTGGACCTCGTTATTTTAGTAGTAAAGATAAATGCATATTAGCATTAGTATTAGAGAGCAAGCCAACCATTTAACTTCAAAAGGGGAGGGGGGTCATTTTTTTTCTCACTTGAGTCAGAATTTTTTTATATAGTTCTTCGACGCTATATCATCAAATCATTTGGGAAAATCTGGATTCAGAATGTTTTTTGTCATCTGCCTGTCCAAAATATTTTTTTCATCAAATTGTGGATCAGAATTTTTTATGTTTTAAGCCATTGGCCCATGTGGGCTTAAAGCGCTTTTCAATAAAGATTTGTTAATATAAAACTTGTAGGAAGGAGGGTTTTTCTTATTTTCGTTTGTTCATACTTCAAATATCCCGCCTTTTATTTTCTGTAGATCATTCACCTGTTAAATTGTCATTTTTGCAAGAGAAGGAGGGTCCCGATGTATGTTGACGTCCTAAATATTTTAACCAAAATACATTGTTGATTGTAAGTGTGCATTTTTACTTTTCCTAACACTGGCAATTAATATGTCAAATAAAGTTAATGATTGTTTCATCTATATTAATATTAACGTTACATGTATTTGTACGGTTAAAACACTTTCACATTTTTACAGGTGTACCTGTACAAACAAACACATTCACATTTTATGTACACTCGAACATAAATCTGTAGTTTTATCTGATTATTGATTACTTAAAACATTGGTGTGTGTGTATTTTGTTGATTTTTTTATTATATAATTATGTTGTATCTTTATTTTCATAAAGTTTAACATGGGATAACGACAATGCATAAGATCAGTACCGAGATATTAAACATTGTCAAGCAATTTTCTTACAAATTCAAAACGAGTGTGTGGAAATGATGTCCTATCAAATACAGTATGGGAAGCCTTGAGGGACTTACGATATATTCATGTCGCACTGTACACACACACTTATCGTCGATGTACAACGATGTAGTAGGTTAATTTAGTGTGTAGTCTGTCGTCCATGCAGTTATCTTTCTTGGATACATTTTCAATGTGTTTTTTTCTTATATAGTCCTATGACTTTGCGTTATGAATTCAAACCATTTTATTTTCCATTTGTTTGTTTGTTTTTGGAATGCAAAGATTGATGGTATAAACGGCAGATAGAAAAAAGTTAAATAACAAATAGCAACGTACTTTGTTAAAATGGATGGATACCCCATATCCTCAGTTTGTTTTCTACTGAAAGAAAATATCAGAAAACAAACAGAAAACTCCTCCACTAGGTCATATCTTATTTATTTTTCTACCTGAACTCTACCTTTTTGTTGTTCAAAGCAGCAGCGCAATTAGGGATAGGGTTAGCGCTTTCAAACTAGTCTTAACTCCGCCACATTCTACTTGTGTCCGTCTAAACTCAGGAGACTGTAGCTAAGTGGTTGCTGTTCATTCTTGCTGTTTTTCATATTTGTTATTCGTTTTATTTTTGTATAATGTGTTCTTGTGTTGTGATGTTGCACCACTGTCCCAGGTTATGGGAGGGTTTAGCACCATCTAACTAGTTTAACCCCGCCACATTCTGTATCTGCCTGTCCCAAGTCATGAGCCTGTAATTCTGTAATTTAGTAGTTGTCGTTTTTTTTGTTAAATTGTTTCATATTTGTCATTTGTGGCCATTTTATAGCAGACTAATAAACGATATGGGCTTTGCGATAGCGTGTTCGACTCGAGGTCGGGAGCTCGTGGGTTTGTCACATGACCGGGTCAAACCAAAGAAATCGACATTGGTATTTGCTGATTCTTCCCTTATCACGCGGCATTAAGAATAAAGAGCAAAAACTGGTCGACTTGGCTTCAGAATAATGTCTCCGGATAAGGTGACATGTCTTCCTGCGGACTGTAACATCGTGAACTGGGAATTAAATTTTTCAAAAGCCGGCTCAGCACATTGGTCTAGTATAAAACTGTGTTACATTGTAATAATCATATTACACTAACATGTTCTTGTCCTTGAATGAATAATGCCACTACAGATTGATCTTGTCGTGATGGTCATTAAGTGTGTTACAAATCCCGTTCTCCTGTTGAAAGTACTGTAAGAAAACTTTCTGTTGTGGAACTGTCTAGCACGTTGACGAATTCATGCATACTAAGCAAGTTCGTATGGCCTTATTGAGATTTGTATTGCTTCTTCCCGCTAATATGAAAATTTAACATTGTTTTACTGAATTAAGTATTGGTATGGATCCAAAGAAACATTTACGTTTAAAAGTTTACGCGCCGTCAATAATCCGGTGTGTTCAATTACTTCCGGTAAGTCAAGTAAGTCAGGTAAATCAAGTAATGAATTTGTCTAAACATAAAGAAGTATGGTAAGCATGAATGACAATTAAAAATGGATATGAAGTAAAATCATGATTTGGTAAAAAAAGTTATCAAAATCTGTGTTGCGTTTTTAAGTCCGTCAGTCTGTAATAATACTTTCGACAACTGTTTGTTTTTAATTCATTTCGGGTTCGAATTTTAACTTTTATTAATACGAAGTTATCAATGATTTGTTCGGATTTTGAATTAATCTTTATTTAAGTGATTTTTCCCCCTTCTATTTCAGGACGATCAAATGGACTATAATTACGTATGTTAGAAGCGACTGTAACCTGGGGGACCTCTTAAGAAGGGGCGAAAATAGTATTACATTAATATAGAGGTGATGGAAAATGACGAAAAAAACCTTTTCGCTTGTGGTTTGTGCGGTGAAAATTTTAGTCAGAGTAGGCATCTACGGGAACACGTGAAAACTCATATCACTGGAAGATATAAATGTGATATATGTGGTGAATGTTTTCATCGATATACCACATTACAAGTACACATAAGAGCACACAAGGGCGAAAGGCCCTATAAATGTGACGTATGTGGAAAGGAGTTTAATGTAAATGGGGCTCTTAAGGCTCACGCGAGAATACACACTGGAGAAAAATTGTTTAATTGTGAAGTATGCGGAAGAGGTTTTAATCGTACTAAAAATTTGTCAAGACACATGAAATTGCACACTGGTGAAAGACCTTACGTGTGCAGCGAGTGTGGGAATCGATATATTGAGAAAAGGGATTTGGAACGACATATGAAAAAACACACCAGTGAAAATGGTAATGATCAATACCGCTACAAATGTTCTGTGTGTAGTCTATTTTTTAAATATAATACATGCATGAAAAAGCATTTGAAAACACATATATCTCTTACAACTTGTACAAGTGACGCATCTTCTGAATGTGAAGATACAAATAAGACGTTTTCTTATCATCGAGACATAAACGCTCATGGGAGTAATTTTGTAAAACCTTCTGTTGACAACCTTTTTGTATGTAATATATGTGACAAAGTGTTTAAAACTAGTGCAACATTAAAGGGTCACATGAAAACACATACGGGTGAAAAACCGTTTAAATGCGAAGTTTGTGGTAAAAGATTTAATCATAAACCACATTTGTCACGACACATCAAAATACACACTGGTGAAAGACCATACGTGTGTAATAAGTGTGGGAAAGATTTTATTGACAAATCCGAGTTGAATCGCCATAATATTAGGAAACATAGACATGATATTGAAAAACTCAATTGCGTCTCAAGTATCATTTGCTCTGAGGAGAATACAACCAAACAAACTCCAATTGATAAAAACTATTCTAAATGTACAGAAATTGGTACTTCACACTTTCAAACGTACGCGAAAATAGACACAGTTGTTACAATTCAACCTCTTAAATCTGATGAAATCGTTAATGAGTTAGATGATTGTCAACACAAATTGGAACATATGGGAACATCAAATGATGGAACATATCAAACTGTTAATAGTGATGAAGATGTTGTGGAACAGATACCGGAACACATGGAATCTCAATCTACCGATGAACCTTTCAAGGGCAATGATTCTGGAAAAGAGTTTTGTAATCTTAACATATTGCAATCACACATAATAACGCATACTGGCGAAAAACTTTATAAATGTGGAATATGTGGAAGACAGTTTAATAAAAAAACACATTTGTCAAGACACATGCACATTCATACTGGTGATAAACCATATGAGTGTAATAAGTGTGGGAAAGCTTTTATCGAGAAATGCAGCTTAAAACGACATATAAGAATACACAATCATGAAAGTGAAAAACTCCAATTTGTCTCGAGTAACATGTGGTCTGATAAGATAAAAACTGAACCAATTCCGGTTGATGAAAAACCTTTTAAATGTGGAATATGTGGAAGACAGTTTAATCATAAACCACATTTGTCAAGACACATGCACATTCATACTGGTGATAAACCCTACGTGTGTAATAAGTGTGGGAAAGGGTTTATTGAAAGAAATAAACTAATACGGCATGAGAAAAGTGTACATATTCATGAAAGTCAAAAACTCCATTTTGTCTCGAGTAACATATGTTCTGATGAGGATAAAATTGAACCAATTCCAATTGATGAAAAATCGTCTAGATGTGTTGAAAATGGTACTTCACACTTACAAACGTACACAAAAACAAACACATTTATTTCAAATCAGGGAGCTCTAATGTCTGATGAAGTTGTTACATGTAGTAAGCTAGATGACCTTGAAGACAAACTGGAACAATTGGAAGCTTCTAATGTTTACACACATAAAAGTGATGATGGTAAAGAAATTGGTCAAACGGAACAGATACCCAATTGTGTCTTGGGTAACATGTGTTCTCGTAAAGTTAAACCTGGTCCAATTCCGACTGCTGCCGAACTTTCTAAATGCAGAGAAAATGCAAATTCACATTTACAAACGTTCGCGAAAATAAACACCTTTATGACAAGTCATGAAGCTCTTACACGTGATGAAGTGGTTAATAAACTAGATGAAGACAAATTGGAACATATGAAAACATCAAATGATTACACACATAAAAGTGATGATGGTAAAGAAATGGGTAAAATGGAACACATACCCAATTTTGTCTCACGTAATATGAGTTCTCAAGAGTTTGAGCCTATACCAATTCCGACTGATGCAATATCTTCTAAACATGATGAAAATGATACGTCACACTTACAAACGGACTTGAAAACGAACACGTGTATAACAAACCAGGAACCTGTTAAATGTGACGAAGTCGTTCATAAGTTAGATAATTGTCAAGACAAATTGGAACATATGGGAACATGTAATGGTGGAACACATAAAACTGATGCTGATAAAGGAATTGGTCAAACGGAACATATACCGACAAAAAGAAAATCCACCTATAAACCTTTCAAGTGCAAGGATTGTGGAAAAGAGTTTTGTCATGAAAGCAGATTTCAGACACATACCTTACGAGAACATTCAGAAGAGAAACCTTTCGAGTGCAAGGAATGTGGAAAAGGTTTTATGAAAAACAAACATTTACAGTCACATTTAGGACTACATTCTGGTGAAAGACCTTTTAAGTGCGACGAATGTGGTAAAGGATTTATGACAAAGCCTTCTTTACAATCACACATGATAACACATTCCAGCAGCAGACCTTTTAAGTGTAATATATGTGGTAAAACATTCAAGCTCTGGGCACCCTTAGAAAATCATGTACGAACTCACTCGTTCGAAGACCAGTTTGAATGCGATTTATGCAGTAAACGATTTGCGATGAAGAAAAGCTTAAAAATTCACAGGAGAGTTCACACAGGAGAAAAAGCAGCATGTAAAATTTGTGGGCAGGAATTCACGTTTATCAGCAGTTTAAAATTACACATGAGAACGCATACAGGTGAAAAACCCTACAAGTGTTCTTATTGTGGAAAACATTTCAGTCGCAGTCGGTATTTAAAAGTACACATTAAAATACACACTGGTGATAAACCGTACATGTGCGATGAGTGTGGTAAACGATTTATTGGGGGAAGGGAAATGAGAAAACATATGAAAACACACAAAAAGAAAGTTGTATGTGATTCGAGTAATTCTTGTGATACATAGTTTATTGATGACCAAATTTTGGAAGACGTGTCGCAGAAATGGAATGAATTAACAATTTTTAATATTTTTAAATATATCTTTATCCAATGTATATCATATACATGTATGCACTGTACTTAATTCGCCTACGACTTTTTTTTATCGCAAAATGCGAGACATATATAGGGATTATTTTCCGGCGGCAGCGATGGCGTAAACTTTTTTTAAGATGCTTTATATTTAATAAGGGAGAAGACCGCGATGCTTCATTCCTTGTATGCAGATGTCTTATATCACGGGAGTTTTCGTCTGTCATATGTCCAATGCTCTTGACCTCATATGGTTAAGTTTCCAAGTGCAAGTGGTATATGGAATGATTGAAAGGCGTGTATGTCCGACTGGTAGCTTTCGTCTGAGATGTCATACTGAAATTGATTTCAATTACATGGTTCATTAATCAATGTTTTAAAAGTTTTTGTGGCTAGGTCTGTTTACAGACGCTGTAAACTTGATAAACAAAATAACAGCTGTATTTGGTGTATGGTATGATTGTAGGGTGTATATGAAAAGCCTGTCTGGTAGGATTTTATATGACCTTGACTATTTATTTCATGCTTTATATATATATAAAAAATTGCGGTTTTTATCCAACGCAATCATAGGATAGAACGTTGTTTTCAATTTAGACTTGTTTATACTTTTTCGTTTGGGCTTATATTATATTTGCCTTCGGGTTTATATGATCCGTTCATCCTATTTTGACTCTTTCAAAATTCAAGAGTCTATCCTAAATTGAGGTAAATTATATGGCCTTCCAAATACCGTTTCGATTCCTAACATCACTGAAGAGACATTAATTGTCGAAATCCGGATATGGTGTACAAAACCTTTGCACCATTTGTTTGCGGTATACCATCTTTTCCGCAAGTTTATTATTTTCTGTTTAGTATTAAATTTATAATTGAGATCCATTTATTACATCGGTGATCCGTTTATTTGGCAATCGCCAATGGCAGTCAGCAGGGTTTGAGAACATCAGTTGTTCGACCTGCTAGTCAAATGCGTTTTGTTAAAATATACTTTTTCACTCATTTGGTCTTTTTGGAAAATGTTGTTTGTGCTGTATTTAGACCCCTCTACCAAGAAATTTGTTTTGCATGCACACGTATAAAAATTGCGGTTTTTATCCAACGCAATCATAGGATAGAACGTTGTTTTCAATTTAGACTTGTATATATATATATATGTATATATATATATAGAATGTATGGTGGACATTCCGACAATGTTGATTTTTTGTGGATTGGTCTATTTCTCAACTCCTGTAACTTATCACTATATTCGGTCTATGGAATTATTGCAAGGTTAACATATCTGTCAGGCAGGTTTCATCTTACCCTGACCTCATTTTTATGGTTCATTGTATATTCTCAATAATAAGTTTTTTGTGCTTTTTCAGTTTATCAGGTACAAATATGTCAACTTTATGTGGTGTGTGGAATGGTTGTAATGTCATGAATGTGTACCGACGGTAGGGACTGACTTACAGACCGACCAAAACAGTAGAAGCTCCTCAATTGTGTTAAAGGGGCATAATGGCGGCATAATGATTTAAAATAAACTGTTGACACAAAGATATATCTCGCCTCTATTTTGATACGAAATTACATTGGAAAATATTGAATTGTTTTACATTTGTCATTTCGGGGCCTTTTATAGCTGGCTATGTGGTATGGACTTTGCTCATTGTTACAGTCCATACGTTGACCTATAGATATTTGTTGATTTCTGTGTCATTTTGTCTCTTGTGGAGAGTTATCTCATTGGCAGTCATACCACTTTTTTTTTATAAAACACCCAATGTCAATGCAAAAGTTTTATCTCTATCCAATATACTCTCATTTCCAGTGGCAGAATTTCCCCGACCTTCATCCCGGACGCCCGGCCTCTATAACAGGACCTACCAGTTGCAAGGTTAATTTGTTCTCGCCCTTAACATGTATGAAGTATTTGACACTGGACGCTAAGCAACCAACAACCAATCAATCAAGCAATTTCAATGAACCATGACAAAGCATGAAAAGTTGCAGGGCCAAAATACCCTTCGTGAAAAACATATAATGCAAATACAAATGCATACCAAATACCAAATACCGCTGAACTATCTTAAGTGATTCCCTTTAAAATGATGAATATAAACTTAAGGGGGCTCGCGGGTTCAAATTTTCGCGCCAATTGCGCAGGAAGTTGCGCATCGATATCGCAAGTCATACCTATTGTCGTAATTGTAAATGATAATTAATTTTGAATCTATTTTATCTAAATATATAACAAAAGAATGTTGTAATTGAAAACTGTAATTCGAGAATTTACTAAAATTTATTATTGCTATTTTCATTGTTGCAAATGCACTTCCGTTTTGTGGTAATGGCATGTTCTTGCCGGCGAGAGAAGATAAACACAAGATAAATCACAATAATCGAACACGTGGGCTGCTTTTCATGAATACTGAAACGCAGATCGAAAATATTAGAACACGATCTTCATTTTAGTAGCTTATGAAGCAGTTTCACACTTGTTTTACACTAGAAAAGGACCCGGAAATATGCGTAAAATGTATGTAATATTTTGTAAACAAACAATGAATAATGTAAGTAATTCTTCTTTAAGTTTCTAGCGATCCTTCATTTATTGAAGATTCTTCGCCATATAATTTACATCGTCTGCGAATGATCCCAGTACAAGAGTGATTCACGACCATAAAATCATTTGAAAGTTATTTTTTTTACGGAAATGGGGGGAAAAAACAAAAAACAGGGACAAACATTAAATGAATTATATAAAACTGAAAATGGAAACGGGGAAATATGTCAGGACAACAATGCGACGACCAAATAGCAGAAAATGACCCAAAGCCACCATGGGTATGAATCTATGATGGGTATTCAACACAGCAAGAAAATCCAAAAACAAGACTAAAAAAGACCAGAATTTCCCGACTTGGGACAGGGTGAGGCGCAAACAATATTTCACTAGGTTAAACATGTTTTGTCAGATGTTAACCCTCCACTATACCTCTACACAATGTGGAATAAGCAAACACAGCAATACCCACACTAAAATGAGTGATGTTCACTGTACAATGTACTTGTGGTAAATGTTATGACACATTATTTACAGACCACTTAGGGTCCAGGAGTCGTTTTCAAATTAAACTTACAACTAAGATCGATAGTACAATGTAAGTCATAAACAATTCATATACGATCAATGTTAGTTGTGAGTTTTTTTTTTAAATCGACTCCTTGTGTGTTGACTAAATCACCATTTATTTGCGGCTTGGCAGTTGTGTTATATATAAAAAAGAAGATGTTGTATGATTGCCAATGAGACAACTCTCCACAAGAGACCAAATGACACCGAAATTAACAACTATAGGTCACCGTACGACCTTCAACAATGAGCAAAGCCCATACCACATAGTCAGCTATAAAAGGCCCCGAAATGACAAATGTATAACAATTCAAAAGAGAAAACTAACAGCCTAATTTATGAACCAAAAATGAACTAAAAACAAACATGTGACACATCAACAAACGACAACCACTGAATTACAGGCTCCTGACTTGGGACAGGCACATACATACAGAATGTTGTCTACATCAGACACCATAAGTAAATTAATACTAATGACCATTTGATTTTTCGTAAAAAAAAAGGCAGGAGTTTCTTTCTTTTGCAAACAGAATTTTCATTTACTCTATTGTCATGATTGTTAGTTTAGATTATTAGTCCCCTACCGACGAAGTCGAAAGGGACTAGGTTTGCACTCAGTCCGTCTGTCTGTCCATCCGTCAGTTCGACAAATCAGTTTTCCACACTTTGTTTCTTCATGCTTGAAGATATTGATTTGATATTTGGTGTATTGTTATATTTTGACAAGTTACATGTACTGATCAAGTTTGAATTATGTTCCGGTCTGGTTTTTATGCAAGCGTTATGGTCCTTTGACTTCGAAAATTTCGCTCAAATAATCAGTTTTCTGCACTTTTTTTCGTCATGCTTAAAGATATTGATTTGAAAATTGGAACATAGTTTTATCATGACAAGTAACATATCAAGTTTGAATTTTGTCCCGGTCTGATGATTTTGTGCAGAGTTATGATCCTTTGACTTAGAAAATTCACTTAAATAATCAGTTTTCAACACCTTTTTTCGTCATGCTTGGATATATTGACTTGATATTTGTTATACAGTTTACTCCATGACAAAGTTATAGATCAAATAAGAATTTTGTTCCAATAGGCAATACAATGAATTTTTAACGGGTAGGGGACTATTTATTGCCATACAATACTTGCAGATTGCATGCTTGTTTGAGTATTCATGTTGTTACATACTTGTTTCCCCCCAAATGTGTTTTTCACTAATTCCTGATTGTACTGTGCATGCTTCTACTAGGTTTATCTGGCTTGAATTTTTAAAGAAATTAATAAAACATACAAAACAAATATGAACTCTTTAAACATTTTATGTACATTTTTTGGTTGTGCACTGTTTCACGGGGAAAACTTTGATTTCCAATCCCCCATAAACTAAAAGTTTTTTTCTCAGCAGTATATATGTTGTTTATTTAAATATTGGGGAGTAACCCCACCACCCTCTTTTTCAAAAATTCTGGGTCCATCCCTGTAGATTATTCATTTAAAACTTGGCACATATCAAACTGTGTTGATTATTTTATAATAACATGGATAAGATGAGGTGCATATTAAACTATATATTTTAAACAATTTACTGTTGTATTAAAATTTTGTGTTCTTTGCAAAATTTTATGTCGAATGTCTCAATTAATAAAGATATATCAGTATGTGTTTTGCAAGTACAGTACACTTTTCCTGGACAGAATTAAAAAGTTAGATTAATTCAAATTAGGCTATGCTTATAAATTAGTTGGAATTGAAAAATGGGGGTACATGTAATAGTTCTTATAATTATTATCACAGTGGCAAAATGTAAAAGGTGTTTCGTGTTATTTCATTGATTCGATACTTTTATAATTTCTTTATTACATACAAATGAATGTACATTTTTTGTACATTTTAACATATGGGAAGTGAACGTCCATATTTTGAGTTAGAGCTGGTAGATATTCTATGATTTTAATATATATGTTTGCCTAAAAGTAGAACATTATACCAAAAAAAAGATGTGGTATGATATCCAATAAAACAAAAGAACAAATGACACAGAAATTAACAACAATAGGTCACTGCACCACAACATGCTCAGCAATGAGCAAAGCCCATACCACATAGTCAGCTATAAAAGGCATGTAAAAATCTTATTGAGAAAGTGCAAGTCTAGTGTGTTTTTTTTTATATTTTCATTTTAAATGCCGGGTATTGTCTAAAAGAAATGCAGTTAACAAAATGTTACAAATGTGTATCCATGATTTCGAAAAAAGGGGCAAAAGACTTCCCAAACTAGGCAATTTTATTTTCAAACTGAATAGACATTTATTGTAGACTTTGCATGACCATAGACCTTAGATTAGGGAATTATAAAAGAGTTGACAAAGTAAAAATACAATCTTTATTAAAGACAATACTGATATATCCATTTTAATCATTTAGCTTAGGTAGTTCATTTTTTACATTTATTAATTTAACAATTTTAACTACACATATCAATTTTGTGGTTTAAAAATTTTAATATTGCAAAAATGTGCTTTTTAAATGCCCTAATATATTATGTAGCATGTATGTAAAGCAATTGAAGAATCATTCAATGTATCAAGGATTCAAGATTTATTACAATTATTCAAAATTTAAATTAATATGTGCCTGTGCCTGAAAAGTAAAAGATTATCTAAAGAAGGTGGCTTTACATGCATGACATAAAAATGTATTTTTTTCTACCAATTTAAAATTTTTAAGGTTATTTAATTCTTCCACATGAGTATAAAATGTTCTTGGCCATGTATAATTGAATTAAAGAAAAAAGACTGTGCAAGGACTGTATAGCCAGTCAAGGTCGTTAAAAACTCATCATCATCATGATTGAAAAAGGTTATGTTGGTCAATTTAGGCAATAACGCATATTTACACATAAAAATTAATACAGAAGCTATAGGAAATAAATTCTTTTTGCATATGTTAAGAAGTACAATGTATGCTGATGCAATATATTTTTCAATTTTTACTTTTTAGTGGAAAACTTGCATGTAATTTTAGTCCCAATTAGGGGGTGGGGTGGGTGACAGGTATTTGCATAACCTGATTATACAGAACAGGATTTTAAAAAATTCGCACACTTTGAAAAGAAAGTCATAAGGTTATATGAATAGAATAAACCTGTAAAGTTGGCCTGCTACTAATCAAACCATGCTTTTCAACACTTTTATACTAATTATTTTTTTTTTGGAATTTATTGAATCTGAATAAGTAATTTATGGGAACTGAAATATGATCATAAATGAGTACTTTTATCACAATACTGCATGTTGTTATTTATATTTATTTGAAAAAGTTGCCAAGATTGGATTTTATTATGCCCTGCCACAAATGTGGATGGATTATATAGATATACTAATATACCCTTGTCGGTCCATAAGTATGTACATCCCTTTCCAGTTAAGTTTTGCATTTAGCTTCATTTCTCAGAAACTAATGGTAATATATCGATGATATTTTTTCTCCACAGACATCTTGTATACTAGTAGTACAATACATTACTTGAGTCACTATGACCTTCATTTACTGCTTTTGTGTCTTTGGTTAAGTCTTGTGTTAAGGTTCATTTCACAGAAACCTATTGTGATATATCACCACCACAGTATTCTTATATGGTACTACTCAGGTCATCAACAATTTGATTACTGTGACCTACATTTAATGGCAGGACATCCTGTGTCTTATGGACACATTTTCTACTTAATACAAATCTGATAACACACTATTTAACCTGAAATTTTTTGTTATGTAATTTCAAAAGCATAAAACGGATAAATTGACAGATATAAAAAATGATTACCCGTAAATGGCGGGTGAATCAGGTTCAACTATCTCATTTATTAATTTTTATACATAAACAAGTACTAGGAAATGAAAGAAGAATTTGTCTATGTCAAACTTAGATATAAATGGATCTTCTAATAATTCCATTATACAACAAACATAGAAGTTTTCCTGTGTGCTATATTTGTCAGCATTGTGTATAAAATTTCAAATATATATAAAAAGATGGGATATACGGGGCATGATTGCCACTGAGAAAACTTGCCACCAGAGACCAATAGAGATAGAATTAAAGAACTATATGTCCCCATATGGCCTTCAACTGTGAGCCAACTCCATACCGTTTAGCAAGCTATAAAACCAAATGACAAATGTAAGGCAATTCAAACATGTCAAAACAGCCTGATTTATGTACAAAACACCAAAAACAAAATGAAAATACCTTCTTGCAAAGTTTCATCAAAATTGGAATACTAATGGTGGAGATCCCTGGGGTGGGATATTTATTGCAGATAAGGGATTGTCTTGTAATCTGAAAAATCAGTGTAAGTCAGGTGTCTGAGTGAGTCTAGGTTTCATAAAAAAAGTCAGGAGTCTCCAAGTTTTATTACAATCAAGCAAGAGATACTTAAATTATCAACTGAAACCAGTGGTATTAAGCAAGAGAACGGACAGACAAACTAAGAACTGTTTGCCCCAGGGATTCCACAGTTCATATAAATATGCAGGTTTTATAAACAAACACATCCCTATTAAAGTAGATACTGCCTGCTCATTTTTCAAATTGTATGGTCTTGAATTTGAACTGAAAATTAAAAAAAAACCTAAAAATGAGTTATTTTCCATTTTGACTGCTGGTTGCCATGGCAACCAATGTGCAAATCAACTGCAATTGTTTGGAAATATTAAATATATTATATATGGTCTTACATGTATAGAAGGTTTATCAAGTTTTTATAACCAGGTCTGTTTATATATGGTCCCAAAATTAGAAAAATGTGTCAAAGACAGAGTTATCTCCCTATTTGAAAAAAATCCATTATTTTTAATGATGTAAATTTTTTGTCTTAACTAGACGGTGACTTGTTGATTTTATTTTTGATTAATTAAAAAGACTATTGAAGCAACAAAAAAAAACACAAATATAAAAAAATCTTATATTAAGTTTCATGAGAGATTCTTCAATAAAACTAGCTTTGCATTCATTTCCCTATCATTTCTATAGTAATCTTGAACGAAAACCAATAAACTTTAACCCTTCAAAAATTCTTAACTAGACGGTGAACCCATTTTTTTATTTTACTTTTCCACTAAGCACATGATAAGGTTCATTTATAAAAAAAATTAGCAAAATCCTATATTACATATTTATACCACCCAGCCACCTTAAACATAAAAATAAAGTGTTGACACAGATGTTTGTCTAGCCTTTATGTTATAAGTAACTATTGAAGTTGAAACGGTACTATTGTAACATGCTTACTATGCAAAACATTTGAAGTTAGTAGAAAATGACTGAGGGAGCGGGCCAAATAAGCACCATTAAAATGAAATATATCAATACTCATAAAAATTTATACTAAATTTCATTAACCTACAACTAGTGGACCTAATCACACACTAATATATATATATATATGCAAACGATTGAATTGCGCAAGTTTCAGAATCAAAAGACACCAAGAGGGCCAATATTGACACTGACTAAGGTAGCAGGTCAAATAATCTCCATGGAAATGAAATGTGCAAGGACTCATACCATTGCATACCAAAAATCACTTGTGGTTCAAAATAAAACTTAGCGATTCACAAACTAATACATGATTGTTGACGTTGCCACCGCCGTCAAACACAGTATGCCCAAGTCTTGCTTTTTCAAATTCGTCGAGGCGAGTTTCAGAGTCAATTAACCATGGTGAGAGGGCGAGACATTGCAGTGAGACATGCTAAAACGAACTTCATGCCTTCTATTATTCCATTAGTTTCATTAGTGGTTTTTATTAAACTTTAACATGTTAACTTATAAATTTCAAAGTAAATAGGCCATGACTAAGGGGGACAAAGCCAAAAATATTTATGGAAATGATGTGTTCCAGTGCTTAAACAACTACCTGCTAATTAAATATCATTGACTTTATAATTACTTATTCGTCTTTAAGGTACCGTTTATATCCCCTTCTGTAAGTTACAAAATTTTCAGAGTGCTACAATATCAAAACAGCAAATACTAGTATACAGATTAAAAGTGATGTGTAATTTAAACATATACCAACGGGAAACGTTGTTTAAAGCAAAACTGTTTATTCTTTCATTGCATTTAATATAAAATGGTGTTTTGTGGCAAATAAAGCCATGATTTTTGCTAAAAAATCCATAGACGTTATTACAAAGATTTTCATTATCAAATTTTAAACAGAGATTGCTCACGTATTTGTTCATGATGGGCTACCGTTTATTGTCTACAAAAAGTCATGTACAACCTTATCAATCCAAAAACCTCGTGCTGAATCACTATAGTCAAGCACACCCTAGAAAGTCCCCTCCTCTAGGGGGTTGGATAGTAACCCTGGCCTTGGCTAGCAAAGACTATATGGTGAATTTTCATTGAACTAGTGCACAATTTTATTCGGGGACCGGCTGAGGACCACCTCCGGGTGCGGGATTTTCTCGCTGCGTTGAAGACCCATTGGTGGCCTTCGGCTGTAGTCTGCTCTTTGGTCGGGTTGTTGTCTCTGACATATTCCCAATTTCCATTCTTAATTTTAAAGGTACGCTAGACTCCAATTAATGTTAATTGACAATGTTTGTCAGTTTTCCCACCGAAAGTTCATGGTTCTCTCCGGCTTCCTGGACACCATTTAAAATTTAATAATAGTGCTAAAAGTGGCGTTTAACACTCATCAATCAATCAATCATCCAGATGTCAAAACAAAAGACTTATAGATGACTTACTAGCTGATTGCTATAGAAACCAGTCAGATATGCAGTGCGCACGCATATCATATAATTTCTTCAAATATTTTTTTAAATTTATAATTTAAATTTAATTTTCCAAAAACATTGAGACAATTTAAGATATCCATGTAAAAAATATACTCCGCACAATTTGATTGCTACTGAATAGCAACAATAATCAATAAACAATACAAATAAGTCACATTTACAAAAAATATAAAAGAATAAGTTAGTTTTTTTTTTCTTTTTCTTTTATTGAATGCTATACAACATGTTTCCCTCAAATTAGTATAAACCTTATCGTACTTCTTCTTCGTACTATGAACATCAAAATTATTTATTTTGTAAAAATATTTCCTTTCTCGATTTGAACTGTACATGTATTATACCTAACAACAAATTATTTTCATTTACCTGTGTTTAATATTATTGCAAATGGCGGATTTTTGTTCAAGCTTTTTGTTGTTTTTCTGAAATTGTTTAACATTTCACAACGATACAATACTGTTACTTTAATTATTCATCCCTTATTTTATCGATTTTGTATTTACATTGTATCATAAATCAAATTTATTCGTTCAGTGTATATTCACTTGTGTTAATATGTCTTTTGATTGATATTCTATAATGTGACTTTCTATGTTGTGATGTTACACTATTGTTTCAGATAAGGGTGGAGGTTTGGTACCATTAAAACGTTTAAACCCGCTGCAATTGTTTGCACCTGTCCTAAGTCAGGAATCTGATGTTCAGTAGTTGTCGTTTGTTGATGTGGTTCATAAGTGTTTCTCGTTTCTCGTTTTTTATATAGATTAGACCGTTGGTTTTCCCGTTTGAATGCATATGGTTTTACACTTAGCCGAGTCTAGTAATTTTTGGGGCCCTTTATAGTTTGCTGTTTGGTGTGAGCCAAGGCTCCGTGTTGAAGACCGTACTTTGACCTATAATGGTTTACTTTTATGAATTGCGACTTAGATGGAGAGTTGTCTCATTGGCACCCATACCACATCTTCTTATATCTATTATCATATTGAATATTATGTTGAAGACAGTATAATAAAACATTTCAAATTTTATAGATTTTGTAAAATTGCATCGGACAATCACCCATACTAAAGCCGAATTAATGTGTATCTGAAAGACTATACGAAGCTTTACTTCAGATATAAATTTAGGTTTGTGTAACTAGAGTGCACACGCTGAGATGTCTCGCCTGTTTAACTGTAATATGAAGGTTTTACTACAAGTATCATATGAACTTTACATTATCAATCTTCTACTAAAATGATGTCAAGGTGTGTTGAACCATGCCAGACTTACAATCATTCCATACACCAATTATAGTTGTCCGATCGCTAATAGTATACCCGAGAAACAGACCAAACCCATAAACCTTATCACTGACCAATGAACCATGAAAAAGAGGTCAAGGTCATATAAACCCTGCCAGAAAGACATGCACTGTACAATTATTCCATGCATACACCAAATATAGTTAATCTTTTGCTTATAGTATCTGACAAACTCACACAATTACGAAAACTTATCATTGACCAATGAACCATGAAAATGAAGTCAAGGTCATAATAACCCTACCAGACAGACATGTACACTCTACGTATTGCTTTGAATTTCTGAAAATAGACAAAAGCACAAAAACTTAACATTGTCAAATTAACACACGAAAATGATCAAGTTCAGATGACACCTGCCAGTTGAACACGTACACCTTACCCTCATTAGTTCAGACACCAAATATAGTAGACATATTGCTTATAGTATCCGCGATATGGACTTGACCACGAAAACTGAACCTTGTTCACTGATCCATAAAATTAGTTTGCTGTTGGACAGAGGACTTTGTCTATACATCTATACAGAAAGCATGAGGCATCCAGGTCTTCTAACATCGGAGATATTAAGTGTTTAAGTAATTAGTTAACGCCGCCATTGCCGACGAATCACTATCCCTATGTCTCGCTTTCTGAAACAGAAATAGGGACAGAAGTAGCAGGCGAGACAAAATGCACTTCTGAACAGTATAACAGTTACTGTTTTTAATAAATCATATATACTTTATTTATTCCAAAACTTTTCCAACTTCTACTTTCGTACCATCTTCAGACCTTTTTTAAGTAGCAGGATGAGACACATGTTTGAATTCGACATGACCTTGCGTTTAAAGTCAAAATGTAAGGAATAAAACGTAGCAACCTAAAAATGACAATATTAACCAAAATACAAAGTTCTACAATCAAAATATACACACACGAATATGTGATCATGTAAACTTTAGTAAATCGAACTGCTTAAATACGACCCTATTGGGAAGTAAATTCAGAAGATGTTTTCCCGCCTCTTTCAATGTCGTCTGCCATTTCACAATCTCTAAGTCTTTTTAATTGAAGTACATTTAACTTTTTTCCTAGTGTGCATTTCCTTATGTCTCCTCATGTCTCTTCCATCAATAAACCGTTTACCACACTCATCACACATATGAGGTTTTTCACCCGTATGGATTTTCATGTGTCTATTCAAATGTTGTCGTTGACCGAATCGCTTCCCACATTCAGAACACATGTATGGTTTTTCACCAGTATGTGTTCTCATATGTGCCTTCATACTATCAATAAAAGTAAACTCCTTCCCACAGATATTGCAGGTGTGTTTCTCTCCTGTATGTATTCGTCTGTGCCTTTTTAAGCCTTTTATTTCAGCAAAGCGTTTGTTGCATACATCGCATTCAAACTGGTCTTCAGTCGAATGTATTCTTGCATGATTTTGTAAGTGTGCCCACTTCTTAAATGTTTTGTTACATATAACACACTTAAAAGGCCTCTCACTAGAATGTGTTATAAAGTGTGCCTTTAAAGAACTTTTTGTTATGAATCCTTTACCACATTCATCGCACTTAAACGGTCTATCTCCAGAATGTACTAAATAGTGTGACTGCAATGGTTTTTCTCCCATAAAACCTTTACCACACTCCTTGCACTTAAAATGTTTCTCTCCTGAATGCTTGATCATATGTGACTGCAAACTGCTCTCCTGCCAAAACTCTTTCCCGCAATCTTTACACTTGAAAGGTTTAAAACTAGTATAAATTTCCAAGTGTGCCTGTACTTGTTCCTTTTCATTTTGACCTTCACCTTTAACATCAGTTGTGTGGATGTAGCCATTAGCTGTTCCCGTATGATTCTTCGAAGTTGGACATGAATCGTCTAACTTATTTATTTCATTGTTACATTTAAACGATTGGCCATTTGTAATAAGCGTTTGTGTTTTCTCGTTTTCTTTCACGTGTAAACTACGAACTTCATCACATTTAGAAGAGTTTTCCTCCTTAGATATGAGAACAGTCTTATTCTCTTCGGAAGACTTGTTACTCGAGACACTTTGGAGTTTTTCAGTATGCGTTTTCATATCATGTCGTTTTAAGTCACATTTCTCAATAAACCCTTTCCCACACTTACTACACACGTATGGTCTTTCGCCAGTGTGTATTTTCATATGTCGTGACAAATGTGGACTATGATTAAACCTTTTACCACAGACTTCGCATTCGAACGGTTTTTCGCCAGTATGTGTTCTCATGTGGATCTTTAAATTTGAATTAGAAATAAACTCATTGCCACACGTATAACATTTATAAAGTTTTTCACCCGTGTGTATTTCTATGTGCGCTTGTAACTCATTATTTTGTGGAAAGCCATTACCACATACATCACATTTAAATTCTTTATCATTCTTGTGTGTTTTCTGGTGTGCATACATATTTCCTTTTTGGCTAAATGCTTCATCACAAAAATTACATTTGTGAAGTATGATTTTAATGTCAATAGTAGGTTTACTCCTACGTATTTCTTGTCTTTTATCAGATGTGTTTATTTTGAGTAAGTTATGTGTTTTCATATGCTTTTTCATACTTTCACCATATCTAAAGCATTTGCCACACTCATCACACTTATACGGTTTTTCACACACATTACTGTTTTCCTTTATAATAGTGTGTTTTATTATGTGTCGCTTTAAGTCTGATCTCTCAATAAATCGTTTTCCACACTCTTTACACACGTAAGGTCTATCATTAGTGTGTATTTTTATGTGTCTTAACAGATGTGAACTTTGATTAAACCGTTTGTCGCATACTATACATCTAAACGGCTTTTCACCCGTATGAATTCTCTTGTGCGAATTTAAAGATGCTACTGAGTTTAAACCTTGATCACAAACGTCACACTTGTAAGGTCTCTCACCAGTGTGTGTTCTTGTGTGTACATTTAAAGCTTTGATCGCGTGAAAAGCTTTATAACATACGTCGCATTTATATTTTCCAACAGTATGAGTTTTAATATGTTTACGTAAAAGGTAGCTGAGACTGAAATTCGAACCACATAAACCACAAGAGAACTGGTTTACTTCACTGTTTCGGGAAATCTCCATTACCATGAAATGCTACGTTTCTCCTCTGAAAATAAATCAGGTAAACATGGCTCAATTTAATATCCAAACATACCATTTAATATGTCTATGTATTGAACACACGTACATATGTATCAGAGTTGTTAAGTTTTCATGAAGCAAATGCATGCTGAGATTTGGCAAAAAATGTATAGATCAAAGAGAAAAACAATAGAACAAATGAAAATGCCGCCAAATTAGCAAGAAAATACGTGAGCCATTGCGTGAAACTTTACAGTACTGATGTAAACGTATTATATTTCACAGTTGAAATCATTTGAAAACAAAATTGGGTAGGGAACGATCATTTAACTCGGATGGGCAGGGGTTTATATATTTTTAATAAAATTATCATCTGATTCCCAATTTTAAAGAAATAAGAGAGAAAAAAAATAAGATTTTCTGATCAAGAGTTTTTGTCGTTAAATTTAATTTTTAAGTTCTTTAAAAAAATTGTCGTTCTTTGCGTGACAAAAACAAATGTCATGCTCCTGTGGAACAAAAAAAAAACAAATGTCATGCTCCTGTGGAATAAAAAAAAAACAAATGTCATGCTCCTGTGGAACAAAAAAAAAAACAAATGTCATGCTCCTGTGGAACAAAAAAAAAACAAATGTCATGCTCCTGTGGAACAAAAAAAAAACAAATGTCATGCTCCTGTGGAACAAAAAAAACCAAATGTCATGCTCATGTGGAACAAAAAAACCAAATGTCATGCTCCTGTGGAACAAAAAAAAAACAAATGTCATGCTCCTGTGGAACGAAAAAATAAAGTACCCCCTGTAGGTTAAATAGTCGTTCCCTTATAATAGTATACTAGAGAATAAATTATTTAAAAATATGAAGGTTTACAAACAACTTGTTATATATATATATATACATGCACTGTTTTAATCAGTAGCGGGTCCAAAAAGGGGGAGCCCGGTGGTTGGAACGCCCTTTATTTGAAGAGCAATGCTTTTGAATGGGGACATATGTCAGCTGACCTATACGTTTGAAGATTTTTATAATTTTCAAGATAATAGGCAAATACGAAAAAATTGATGAAAACTCGTAATTTTATGATTATAACTTTTAAACCTGTATGTTATACATGTATAAGCAGTCAATAGACAATTTCGGCAATTTGATTTTTTGTTAAAAAAAAATCCGGGCTAGTATTACACAGAAGTGCAGACTCATGGTCACTAATTGGCTGGGCAGATACCCTCGGGGAGAAAACCTCCACTAGTAATGAATATTTGACATATGTTACACGATTAAATGTGTCCACTTGTTTTTTTTTAATAATTACTGAAAATCTGGAAGAATTATATAATCATAAGTAATTATAAGTACACATTTTAGCTTAATCAATGTTTAGATTAATTCAACTTTCTTTTATAACGATCTTGATTTTTTTATGTCCCCACTAAATACGCAGGCATTTGACACTTAAGAAAAAAATACACTAAAGAATATAGGATTTTTCATAGACAAGTGCCTGTGACTAAATAGTAAAACTCGAAGTCACCGACAGCGTTCCATACATGATCAATACAATTGTGACAATTTGTACAAAAATACACATTAGGCACTAACACCCACCCTACATCAGAACACGACACCTGGCAGTTTAATCCGTGGGATGCCATATGGAACTCTGTCCAATATCTGAAAGTAATATATGTTTATATATGTGTGTGCCTAAAAGAATGCGTCTGTTTAATACCTGTGCAGAGTACATGTGCTGGGAGTAAAATGTAAAACGGTGTTTAAGCAATAAATATGTGTAATCGAGGATTAATTTTAATGTTTGAATGGTTGTCGTAATTATATTGACAAAAAATAATCGCATGCAAACTATATTTGAGTTTGCAAAACGTACGTAATACTATTTATACTTACAATCAACAAAATGATTTAATTTTTGCAAATATATTTCGGATGTCAACAGATCAGGTTATCCAAAGAACGATAATTTTACAGGTGAATGATCTTCAGAAATGAAGGCGGGAAATTTTAAATATTTAAAAGCAAATGAACTTTTTTTATTTATGCTGAAATATAAAACATCAAGATATAATCATTCTAAATGATTTAATCAGAAATGTGAGTAATGATGACCCAGCTTTCAAAACTAGGCGGATTCCTGCAAATAAAGCTTGGTTTCTTCAAGGACGTATACTGACTAAGGTAGCAATACCGTGACAGTTAGGAGTGTGGTTACGCATTTTGGCCCATGTGGATTTTTCAAATATGAAAGTTATTTTGCAATGAAATTCATTTGTAGAAAGCTGAGTACTAATTTAGCATTCAAAGTTGGTTTATAAGAACATCAAGAGTATTTTTAACATGTTTTATGGGCTATTTTCTGTTTGACTGTCCGTACTTTCATAGCTAGACCGGCCATAGATCCAGAAATTAATGTAATGTTTACAAACACTTTTTTTTCTACACGAAGTTTTTGACGCAATTTTACAAAAAAATGAGATGAAAGACATATGATTTTTATTTGATTTCTTGATAGATATGTAAACAGTTTCAGAAAAGGTATCACTCCAAGGGATTGAAATTCTACTTTTGGCCAAATTTTGGGAAATATATGTGACATCTTTGCCCACCTTTTTGCATTATTTTATAGCAAATAAATGCAGAGTGTTGCCATGATACACCAAAATGGAATTATATTTTACCATTTTAACTACTGGATATTAAATCTATGGAAGATACTGATTGCAAACATATGCACATATATGACACAAACAATAAGCTTAATTTGTAAGAAAGCAAAGAAAAGGGGATGGTAAACTTTATGAGAGTTAATTTTTACATGTTTTTTCTAACTGTGTATTGCTACCTTATGGCATTCGAACAAAGCTCAGAAGAGCATAATTTAAGACTTTTCATACCACAAATCTATTGATATTTAGATTCTCAATCAACGTCTGAGGGGATAAAGTGTTAAAGAATGACAATACATATTAATATTATTGTTTACAGTCTTAAGCAACCAAAACTAGACGTTTTGACGCAAAGCTTATATTTGTTCTCTATTGGCTTAACCATTGCTTCGGGGGGACTACGCTGTATGTAGTAGCCTAATTATTGAACGCTTTGTATTTTTTCTTGCGAATATATCAAATTATTATTTTTATCAAGATTTCATGTTACAATTTGGTATATATTAAATGTATAGTTGATTCAGCTGTTGGAAATTGATTCCCTTTACCAAAATTTTTAATCAAGGCTTTTGGTATGCAATACACATAAAAGATTAACATTTTCATGCTTTAAATTGCTAAATTTTGTACAATTCTGCATCTTCAGTGATCTTATTAAGATTTTCAACATTGCAAAACTGACACAAGAGGTATAGTTTTTTAAATTTTAACAAAAACTGAGGTAGAAATGAGATTTTACCCTTTAACTTGGCACCTTTCTTTAAATCAGGTTTTGTCGCGTTTCATTGTCAACTGCTAACCTTCATAAAATATCTATTACTCAACCAATTTATCAAAAATAAAAGGCGATTTTACTCGTTTTAGCTAGCAGAACACAGAAAATTAATTAAAGGGAGAATTTGAAAAAAAAATATTTACTATTAATGTAGCAATACACAGTTAGGAGTGTGGTTTCGCATTTTGGCCCATGTGGATTTTTCAAATATGAAAGTTATTGTGCAATGAAATTCATTTTTAGAAAGCTGAGTACTAATTTAGACTTCAAAGTTGGTTTATAAGAACATCAAGAGTATTTTTGACATTTTTCTGTTTGACTGTCCGTATTTTCATAGATAGACCCGCCATAAATCCAGAAATTAATGTAATGTTTACAAACACTTTTTTTTCTACACGAAGTTTTTGACGCAATTTTTCAAAAAAATGAGACGAAAGACATATGATTTTTATTTGATGTCTTGATAGATATATGTAAACAGTTTCAGAAAAGGTATCACTCCAAGGGATAGAAATTCTACTTCTGGCCAAATTTTTGGGAAATATGTGACATCTTTACCCCCCTTTTTGAATTATTTTATAGCAAATAAATGCAGATTGTTGCCATGGATACACCAAAAAGACATTATATTTTACCATTTTAACTACTGGATATTAAATCTATGGAAGATACTGATTATTACAATGTAGGGGCTAGGATGAAATTCAAAAAAGAAACGGCGGGACAGGAGTTTTGAGTAAAAAAAAGGCAGGATGAGCAACTTGGCAAAAAAAAAGGCCGGATGACAATTTATATAAAAAATAGTCAGGATAAACTAATAAAAAAAGGCAGGACCGAATACAGTGAAAAATTAAAAAGGCAGGACAGAGATTACAAAAAAAAAAACAGGACAAAGTTTTTCATCCTAGCCCCATAAAAATAAAATGGTAGCACCCTAGCATGAGTATTTCTAATACATGTAATTATAACGTGAGTGTACCCAAATTACAGTGGCAGATCCAGAAATTTTCATAAGGGGGCCCACTGACTGCATAAGAGGGGACCCGTTCTAGTCATGCTTCAGTGATTCCCTACATAATCACCCAAATTTTTCACGCAAAAGGGGGACGGGCACCCTCCCCCTCCCCAAATCCACATCTGAATTGCACCTATTTTGGGAGTTTTTTCACCAACGTTTTTTTATGATCCAGACAAAAGTTTCCATTCTGTGTTAATTTTGTAGACGTATCCTTATTCACTTTATAGTTACACCAATTTAATTTTGAATCATTATTGAATCATAGAAAAAATAGGTTTGAACCGACCTCCAAACGATCCATGATTCTGTAATGAGGAGTACCCAAATTGCATCCATGCTTAAATTCACATTCTTAAAATTCGAATAACAGCTGTTTTGTTTTATTTGAATTTGACATTAGTCCATGCTGTCTATTCATATTTTAAGAAATAAGATCCTTGTAACATATTTTTGTTGCTCATTTTGAGAAGATGACTTTCTGTGAACGTCGAATGGCGACGTTTCCGTAGATTTTACTTTGTCCAGTGAATGCTTCATCTGTTGATATTTACTGTTAACGTTTTGTGTATATCTAAATATATTTACCTATGTCAAAAGACGTGTATATAATATCAGATCATAAAAATATTAATTGTTTCGTCTCAACAGAGACATATAATACAATTGTTTTTGATTATAAATAAAGATATGTGATATACTGGTATACTTCTCAGATTGCTTAATACCCATATTATATGTCTCTGGTCTCAAAGAAAACTTGTAAGATTTCCGCAGTTATTTTTGTTGAAAAGGTGTAATTTGAGTACTAGATGCAATTTGGGTACTGTGACGTTACGTCCTTGGTTTCTCGAGTTTCTTGATCAAGAATTAAAATTGTCAAAATTGAATCATTTAATGGTGTAGATGTTGATAAACACGTAATGGATTACTATTTACTTAGTCAGGGGCGGATACAGCCATTTTAAAAAGGGGGTTCCAACCCAGGATAAAAGGGGGGTTCAACCAATTCAAAAGCATTGATCGTCAAAAAAGGGGGGTTCCAACCCCCGGAACCATCCTCCCTGGATCCACCACTGCTTAGTTGATAAATATAATAGATTAATTGAAGATGCAGCAGAAAAAGTAGTATGTTGAAAGAGGTAAATTTGTCCTTGGACATAATATATTATATATATGTTAGTATTAAATCCCAGATTTGAAGAAAAGAAATCATAGGGGTAATACAATAAACCTGAAAATTCAAAATTATCAAACACACAAAAGAATTTGGTCTCATTGGCAATCATACCACATCTTCTTATTTTTATTTAAATAACCAACCATTATTATTGTAACAAGGTAAGGAAGGCTTAATAAAATAAACCAAAAAAAAACCGTCTACTGGAGGGTAAGAAATGCCGAGAATACGAGTAACTTGACATGACAAATTTTGAGAATTACAAGAAAAAACTTTAAATAAAGTACAATAAATGCTATACTTAGCCAAGTCAGGAGCCTCTGACCTTTGTTAGTCTTGTATGATTTTTAATTTGAGTTTCTTTTATATATTTCGGAGTTTAGTATTAGTCCATTATCACTGAACTACATGTAGTACACATTTTTGTTTAGGGGCCAGCTGAAGCACGCCTCCGGGTGCGGGATTTTCTCGCTGTATTAAAGACCCAATGGTGGCCTTTGACTGTTTTCCGCTCTTTTGTCGGGTTGTTGTCTCTTTTACACATTCCCCATTTCCATTTACAATTTTATTAAATTATCGAACAACATTGGCAAGTTGAAAAGTTTGCTGACCCTGAATAATTTTGATTACTTTTGAATAAACATGAAAATTTTGAAAACATTGTTTAAATGCTGTACTGGGTGTCAATTGAAACTCTTTTGGAAGACTTTAACAATCAAAGTGCTGGATAGCACCTGTGGAAAGTTAGCAACGGTAGATGTGTATTATTTCACTTTATGAATTTAATCACAGCTTTGATGTTTGTTACTAAATCGTTTGTCTCATCAGCAATCATCAAAAATCATTTTTTTTATATGTTAATCATGTAAAATTTTGAAATTCTCCATTGGAACCTTACTGTAGCTAAAATCATTTTATAATTCAATACCCAGACAGCCAGCTCTGTTACATTCTTAATGTGCCCATCCATGTCAGGGGCCTGTGATTAAGTACATTTGATTGGCTCATGTCCTTCGTATTTATTTTTTGTCAATTGTATTGTTATTGATTGAATAAGAATACAATTAAGCCGTTTTTCCTTGTTTGAATTGTTTCACGTTTCAGTGCCTTGTATAGCCGACTATATGGTATGGGTTTTTCTCATTGTTGAAAACCGTATGGTGATCTATAATTGCTTATATAACTTCCTCTTTTGAACACTTATGGACAGTTGCTTCATTGGAAATAAATGCAACATCTATTTTTAAATAAGACAGCAAACTTAAAACCAATACAATCGTAGTAAAGGTTAATTTATATGAAAAAGTAAAATCACAAAAATACTGAAACCCGAGGAAAATTCAAAAACGGAAAGTCCCTAATCAAATGGAAAAACCAAAAGCTCAAACACATCAAACGAAAGTATTTAATCAACAACGGCAATATGTAGACAGGAAGTAAAAGTTAATGTACTCTAGATTCGTAGAGGTACGAATAACCCTGAAATATATTTTAAGTTCTGCTGTTAAATTCAGCATTGGGGCAATGCCATTTTGAAATTTTTAGTTTTCAGCCATTCATTTTATATAGTCATTCCGACTTTGCGTTAAATTGACACATTGTTAATGATAGTTCAATCTGAATGATTCATACTGATCCAGGAACAAAGTGTGAGGTTTGCATACTGGAAATTCTGAAATTGAATGTCAAGGTCAGTATGATGCTTCTGCGTACACAGTTTTGTCACTCTAAGTGCTACAGTACAAAAGTTATGCACCAAACACAAACCAAACACTGTTTAAAAACTCATAGGGGTCAACTGTAAAAGATCAGAATGATCTGACCTTGGTATATGACACACCCTAAGCCCATAATACAACTGAATAACGTGTTTGGTTAACCAAAATTTTAAGGAACACATTCAAGATATGACGCAGACACGAATTGGACAAGGTTTTACTATCATAGGTATCAAACGACAAAGTCAAGGTCAGAGTGATCCGACTTTTGAATATGACACATTCAAAGACCATAATGCAACTGCCTTCCGAGATATATAAACCAAAGTTTAAAAGTACAAACTTTATAAACCGGACACAAATTGGACAAAGTTAACTATCATAATGGTCAGAGGTAAAGGTCAAGGTCAGAATGGACTGACTCACAAGGAAGCTATTAAACCAAGAGTTCCAAATGGTGAAGTTGAAATCATCCCTTCGTAAATTTTACGGACGCCATCACGAGTTCGTTGACCGTTATGGAATATCCGTTTCACATATGATATCGGATATGTTCCTTATGAGGTAACTACTATCCGGTTCCCTTTTCACCAATATGACCTACCAAATTAGACTATTTACCGGGTTTGTAATAAAATGAGCAACATGACGGGTGCCACATGTGGAGCAGGATCTGCTTACCCGTCCAGAGCACCAGAGACCACCCCGAGTTTTTGATGGGGTTCGTGTTGTTTGGTCTTTAGTTTTCTATGTTGTGTCTTGTGTACTATTATTTGTCTGTTTGTCTTTTTATTTTTTAGCCATGGCGTTGTCAGTTTATTTTCGATCTATGAGTTTGAATTTCCCTCTGGTATCTTTCGCCCCTCGGTCTTTTTCTGAAATTAGTTCTATCAAAACTTTTGATTTTTCAACCCTGTATACCACCATTCCCCATGTGAAATTGAAAAATCGCCTGAAAGAAATAATCCACAATGCCTTTCATCATAAAAATGGTAGCATACGCTATAAATTTATTACTTTGGGATATCATAAGGCATATTTTGTTAATAGTGAACAAAAGGGTAAAACATGCTACACAGAAGAACAAGTGATCAGTATGCTGGAGTTTCTTATCGACAACATATTTGTAGAATTTGGAGGTAGACTTTTTCAACAAATTGTCGGCATTCCTATGGGAACGAACTGTGCGCCTCTCCTTGCCGACCTCTTCTTATTTTCATATGAATCGGAGTTCCTTCAGACACTTGCCAAAAACAAGAAGATCAAAGAAGCCAGATTATTTAATTTCACTTTTAGATATATTGATGATGTTCCTTCCATTAACAATCCGAACATTTCTGATTGGGTTCCATTAATATATCCCCCAGAACTAGAAATTAAAGAAACAACAGACACGGCTTCATCCGCCTCATTTTTATACTTATATCTCGAATTTGACATACACAGTCATCTCAGTACCAGAATCTATGACAAACGAGACGATTTTAATTTTAAAATTATAAATTTCCCCCACCTTAGTAGCAATATACCAACTTCACCTGCATATGGGATATACATTTCCCAACTTATTCGATATTCAAGAGCTTGCAGCTCCTACTCAGACTTTGTAAAACGTCACCAGTGTCTGAGCAGAAAGTTAATGAACCAGGGGCATGTCAAAAAACGTCTCGTCCTTTTTCTAAAAAAGTTCATCGGAAGGTACCAAGACCTTGTTGATAAATATTCCGTATCAACTTCACAAATAATACATGATGGTCTTGAATTATAGATTCTGCGTACTGACGTTGTTTATCATCTTAACAACGTGTTATATTGTTCTTTCGTTTGTCTTTGTTCTATTATTAATATTACTTTTACTGTTTGGTTTGTTTTCTGTGATATCCATTTGACGAGGCTCGATACTTATACATCCCGTCAATGTGTTTGTATTATCTTTCATTTTTGCTGGTGTGTTTTGTATATGCGACTTTTTGTGTTTCTTTGGTTCTTATAACGTGACTCTGTACTTTAAAAGATCCCGTCATTATGCTATTGTTCTATTATATGTCATTATGTTATTGTTCTATTATAAATTTGAAAATACTTTGAACGACAAACGACAAATTTATTTTACTCGCGTAGTGGTATTAACCATATGTGGATTCTTAAAAATTCTAAAGAACTTCTGAACAATTTTAAATCTCGGTCTATTTCTGAAATTAATTCTAACATAACTTTTGATTTTTTAACCCTGTATACCAACATTCCCCATGTGAAATTATTAAATTGTTTTGAATAAACATTGAACGACAAAATTTCTTTTATGTGACGTATACTTTTTCTGACGTCAGAAACGCGAAGCAATGAATGTGGTTTTTAATTTGATAGAGGCTTTTGTGCTTTTTTGTAAATGATTATTTGTTTTGATATTGTAACACAGTGATGACTGCTGTGCCCATATTTTGACTATTTTATTTATTATGTCTGTTTTGTTCACGCATCGTTGTGAATATAACGGAATTTGATGAGACTGTCGTACAAGTGAGAGGTTTAGCGCTATAAAACCAGGTTCAATCCACCATTTTCTACATTTCAAAATGCCTGTACCAAGTCAGGAATATGACAGTTGTTGTCCATTCGTTTGATGTGTTTTGTCATTTGATTTTGCCATGTGATTAGGGACTTTCCGATTGAATTTTCCTCGGAGTTCAGTATTTTTGTGATTTTACTTTTTAGTATGTTTTACAGTACAAAAGTTGTGAGCAAAACACGAATTAGACTTGGTTTTACTATCAAAAGGGTAAGTCAATGTCAGAGCAACCTGACCATACTAAGCATGGTTAACCGAAGTTTTACGGTACAAACAGAATAATCTGGACAGGAAGGCGGAAGGATAGACAGGACCTAGCGATTCCTATATAACCCCAAATTTTTTCCTCTTCATTTTTTTTTGGGGGGGGGGGGGGGGGGGGGGGGTATTAAATAATTTTAGAAGTATGCCAGAATATCAACAATCTACCTAATTTCATAATAACATATACATTTAATTATGATGAAAAACAATTTTCGGTAAAACTGTTTTTGAGTCATTTATTCTAAGTACTTTTAATTGTCAACATTTAAAGGTTACAGCTATCATGGTGTTTCTAAATTCAAATTCTGAGACTCCCAAGTTCCCAGTTGGGTAGCAAATATCTATCTAGCTATCACATTTTTTTGTATTCTTTGTTAAACTTATTGTAAGTCATGTGTTCTTAGTTTCCTTTTCTAAGCCGCAAGCAAATGCCAATACATTTGAATACCAATACCATTAACTTAACATTAGTTGTTTATCTTAAACCGATCTATAAATCACAAACCAATACATGTAAACTATGCAAACGTAAATAGACCATGACTGGGGGGACAGGGCCAACGAATCTCTATGGAAATGATATATGCCAATGCTTATACAACTACATACCAAATATCATTGACCTCACACTAGTGGTTCACCGTAAACTAGACCTAATCACACACTAATACATTGTTGACGACGCCACCGCCGACAACAACATACATATGTCTCGCTTTTTGGCTCTGTGAAGGCGAGACTAAAACCACATTTCTCACCCTAAAATAATCTTTTCCTCAAACAATATAAATGAAGATTTTTAATATGTTTTTATATTTAGTACAAGTATATGTTCTAATTTGTACTGTAAAAAACTTGCAATTAGTTGCAGGTTGAGCGATTTTAGAGTTTAGTCTAAACTGACTACGCTTATACATGTAGTAATGGCCGTACGATAATAGAAGGCAATGATGGAATATAACAATTCTGAACCCGTATGCATAAAGCTATTCAAGATTTGTTCTGAACGGACCGATTTTTCTACATGTCATACGATAACTTAGTACTCCGATTTAATATCTTTACTAAAGTGGTTTTATGCATACGGGCCCAGATACTTGTACAAGTTGAATTACACTACCCGGGTTCCATGTCCAAACATTTATGAAACCGAGAAAATTTAAAATGGAATGTCAACATTCATGTCGTGTTAATACAAATAAGTTTTTTGTGCTTTATTTCATATGTCCATAATATTGAAGTGTGTATATTCCTGTTGAATTCGAAAAAGATATTTATAAAAATGAACTACAACAATTGTATTACTAAATAACCAATAAACAATACAAATAAGTAACATTAACAAAAAAATATTAAGAAAAATTTAACGGTTCCTGACGTGGGGCATGTATATTCTATAATTAAAGTGTAAGGGTTGGACATTGTTGATGCCGTATTCTCCCCATCAATTGTCTATTATAAAATGATTGGATGGATCCAAAGCTATGTACCAATATATTTAATGTGGGATTTGTCAGTAAAAAATGGACATGGAAAAAATCTCCCTAGTCATCGTATGTTTGTAACATAAGACATCTATATACAAAGTATGAAACATCAATATATCCTACCTTGAAATATTAAGCTTTTAATTCAAGAGCCGCCGAATCACTATCCCTAAGTCTCGGGGTTTTTTTTTGTGACACAAGTCGCAGGGGAGACAAAAAATTGCAACGGTGACTAACGTTTGCTGTACGATTAGTTAGCATAAACTCACAGATTTCTTGTTGTAAACAAGATATACGAACATTCAGTGAAATTTACAATACGACCGACACGAAGAAAGCCGGACAAAAAAAAACAATTTTTATCCAAATGTATGGTTGAAATGTTTCACCCAAAAAGGGAAGTGAGTGGTTCCAAATCAACCAAAGGCTACGAATGAGGCTGAAATGTCAATGAAGTTCTGAATGGCGGTCGAGAAATGGAGACCTAAAGGACACACCCAGCAGTCAGGTTGCATTCGGTCCTTGAAAAACGTACTCAGTATACCAGTTCGGCGACACAGACATTCCGGTCACATCCCTCTCTTTAGTCTAAACCCCTTTTAAAAACATTAAGAAACACAAGAATAGTAATTCAAATACCAACAAGAGTTTATAGGCACGGACCATTTGATTTTCTGAGGGTGTCCTGGGATTTACATGTGAACCAAAAAAACAAATTACGCCTGTTTTTGGTACGGCCAGAATTTTTTTTAAGGCAAAAATCAGGGCCAGATTTTTTTCTCTTGAATATCTCAGACCCCCCCCCCCCCACCCCCCGAAAACCAAATCAGTGGCGGATCCAGAAATTTTCATAAGTGGCGGCCCACTGACTGCTTAAAGAGGGGGCCCGCGCCAATCATGCTTCAGTGATTCCCTATTTAATCAACCAATCAATTTTTCATGTAATACATGTACTGGAAAATGTGTAATTTCTTTATAATAACAGCAGTACCAACTTCTCATCTATTAGTTTACGGAAACTATTGATTGATCAAATGGTTATTAATGTCCAGTAGCAAATATATCATGCACACCCGGACGGGAATACGTTTACGTGTTGTGAAAATGAAGTATTCGTGTTGTCAAGACCTACATACTTGGTCAATTTTGAACTAGTTCACAAGGTAACAGTCATTATTCCCGGATCGATACGAGTTGAAGAGTCTTCGTTTTAGTAAGATGTGTGCTTTCGGGAGAAGCGGAAAATAATAATTTTCAAGTTTTTTTGTTAACCCTAAAGGGATTATGTTGTTTGTTTGCACCCAAGGCGAGTATACGTTATGGTGGTGGTACCGACAACTATGTAGCTGTTTTGTTTCTTAACAATGTCCGTAATATAAAAAGTTCCGCCATGTTAACACCAGTTGTATGTAAATTATCGTACACATACATGTCTTACAGGATTAAAAATTTCGCTGCATGTGTATTCCTCTTGCTCGTATTATTTGTGTAGTTTTTAAAATGCATACATAGAAAGACTAATTCCTATAAGTTAACTTTGTCCCCTCTCCCTCTCACTCTCTGTTTTTTTTTTTTTTTTTTTTTGTGAAAACGACGTGGATGCACGTGCTGTTATGCCTCCTGGTAGCTACGCCCCTGGTTCTAGAATTAAATATACACACACGAATATGTTATCATGTAAAAACGTACTGCTAATGTACGACCCTATTGTGAAATAAATTCAGGAGGTATTTTCCCGCCTCTTTTCAATGTGGTCTGCCATTTCATAAATTCTTAGTCTTTAATCTAAGTACAATTAACTTTTTTCCTAGTATGTATTTTCATATGTCTCCTCATGTCTCTGCCATCAATAAACCGTTTACCACACTCATCACACATATGAGGTTTTTCACCCGTATGGATTTTCATGTGCCTTTTCAAAATTTGTGATTGACTGAATCGCTTCCCACATTTAGTACACATGTATGGTTTTTCACCAGTATGTGTTCTCATATGTGCCTTCATACTATCAATAAAAGTGAACTCCTTCCCACAGATATTGCATGTGCTTGTCTCTCCTGTATGTATTCGTCTGTGCCTTCTTAAGCTTTTTCTTGCAGCAAAGCGTTTGTTGCATACATCGCATTCAAACTGGTCTTCAGGCGAATGTATTCTTGCATGATTTTGTAAGCATGCCTGCTGCTTAAATGTTTTGTTACATATAACACACTTAAAAGGTCTGTCACTAGAATGCGTTATCAAGTGTGCATTTAAAGAACTATTTGTTATGAATCCTTTGCCACATTCATCGCACTCAAACGATCTATCTCCAGAATGTACTAAATAGTGTGACTGTAATCGTTTTTCTCCCATAAAACCTTTACCACACTCCTTGCATTTAAAAGGTTGCTCTCCTGAATGCTTGATCATATGTGACTGCAAACTGCTCTCCTTCAAAAACTCTTCCACGCAATCCTTACACTTGAAAGGTTTTAAACTAGTATAAATTTTCAAGTGTGTCTGTATGTGTTCCTTTTCACTTTGACCTTCACCTTTAACATCAGTTGTGTGGGTGTAGCCATTAGCTGTTCCCGTATGATTCTTTGAAGTTAGACATGAATCGTCTAACTTATTTATTTCATTGTTGCATTTAAAAGATTCGCCATTTTTAATAAGCGTTTGTGTTTTCTCGTTTTCTTTCACGTGTAAACTACAAACTTCATCACATTTAGAAGAGTTTTCCTCCTTAGATATGAGAACAGTCTTGTTCTCTTCGGAATACGTGTTACTCGTGACACTTTGGAGTTTTTCAGTATGTGTTTTCATATCATGTCGTTTTAAGTCACATTTCTCAATAAACCCTTTCCCACACTTATTACACACGTATGGTCTTTCACCAGTATGTATTTTCATATGTCGTGACACATGTGAACCATGATTAAACCTTTTACCACATAATTCGCATTCGAACGGATTTTCGCCAGTATGTGTTCTCATGTGAATCTTTAAATTTGCATTAGAAATAAATTCATTGCCACACGTATAACATTTATAAAGTTTTTCACCAGTGTGTATTTCTATGTGCGCTTGTAACTCAATATTTTGTGGAAAGCCATTACCACATACATCACATTTCAATTCTTTATCATTCTTGTGTGTTTTCTGGTGTGCATACATATTTCCTTTTTGGCTAAATGCTTCATCACAAAAATTACATTTGTGAAGTACAATTACAATGTCATCGGTAGGTTTACTAATACCTATTTCTTGACTTTTATCAGATGTGCTTGTTATGAGTAAGTTATGTGTTTTCATGTGCTTTTTCATATTCTTATCATGTTTAAAGCATTTACCACACTCATCACACTTATACGGTTTTTCACGCACAGTACTTTTTTCCTCGGTGTGTTTTATCATGTGTCGTGTTAAGTCTGTTCTCCCAATATATCGTGTTCCACACTCATTACACACGTACGGTCTATCATTAGTGTGTATTTTTATATGTCTTGACAAATGTGAACGATGTTTAAACCGTCTTTCGCATACTATACATCTAAACGGCTTTTCACCCGTATGAATTCTCGTGTGAGATTTTAAAGATTGATTTGAACATAAACCTTGACCACACACGTCACATTTATAAGGCCCCTCACCTGTGTGTGTTCTTGTGTGTACATTTAAAACTTTGATCGCGTGAAAAGCTTTTTCACATAGGTTGCATTTGTATTTTCCAACAGTATGAGTTTTAATATGTTTACGTAAAAGATAGCTGAGACTAAAATTTACACCACACAAACCACAAGAGAACTGGTTTGCTTCACTGTTTTGATAAATCTCCATTACCATGAAATACTACGTTTCTCCTCTGAAAATAAACCAAGTAAATAATGAATAATTTAATATCCAACCAAACCATTTAATATTTATTTCCAACCCACTTACATAATTATGTATCAGAGCTGTTGAGTTTTCATGAAGCAAATGCTGAGATTGTGCAAAAATGTAAAGATCAAAGAAAAAAACAATATATCAAAGGAAAAACCGCCAAATAAGCATGAATATGCGCGAGACTTAACAGCACTGGTGTAGACCGAATTCACAGTTGAAATTATTTGAAAACAAAATTGCTAATGGAACGACCATTAAACTCTGATGGGGGAAGGGTTATATATTTTTAATAAAAAATATAATTTGATCCCCAATTTTTAAGAAATAAATTTTTTTGATTAGGGAGGAAAATATATTTTCTGATAAATAGCTTTTGTCATTAAATTTGATTTTAAGTTCCTTAAAAATTTGTCGTTCTTTGAGTGACAAAATAAAATCATGCTCCTGTGGAAAAAAAAAACACAAATGTCATGCTCCTGTGGAACAAAAAAAAAACAAATGTCATGCTCCTGTGGAACAAAAAAAAAAACAAATGTCATGCTCCTGTGGAACAAAAAAAAACTAATGTCATGCTCCTGTGGAACAAAAAAAAACCAAATGTCATGCTCCTGTGGAACAAAAAAAAAAACAAATGTCATGCTCCTGTGGAACGGGAAAAAATCCCCTCTGAAGGTTAAATGGTCGTTCCCTTATATTAGTGTACTAGGTAATAAATTCTTTAAAAACATGAAGTAAACAAACAACTTGTTACATGCACAAGCGCTGTTTTAATCAGTGGCGGTCCAGTTAGGAGGAGTATCCGGCGGCAAGAACCCATTTTTGAAGATCAATGCCTATGATCGATGGGGACATATGGTTGGAACCCTTCCCACCTTTTACAAATGTATCCTCTGTTTCCTTGGTTGGAACCCCTTTACAAATGGCTGGATACATATTTTGATCAAGGTATACTCTACATTACATGGGACTAGAACATCATTCATGACTTAAATCTATCAACCAGTATTGCTGACCATTTTTTTCTGTTTACATTTTCTATCTTTATTAGTTTTGTCCAAACACAAAAAAAGTGTAAAAAAAATCGTCATTTAAGGGCAACACCTCCTATAAGAATACAACTGACAAATTCATCTCCATGTTAGATGACCTACACATTTGCAGATTTTTTTTTATAGTTTTCAAGATAATAGGCAAAAATAAAAAGGGTGAAAAATCGTCATTTACGATAACTCCTACATCCTGTATGTTGTATAAGGAGTCAACTGATCATTTTTGTTTTTGAAATTTCTATCTATTTGTAATAGTTTTCAAATTATAGACAAAAATGAAAACAAAATTGGTAAAAATCTTCATCGAAGGACGAGAACTTCTATCGAATGTCATCTGACGAGTTTCGCAATTGACTTATTAATAGATCTTGTCTTATTGATCATTTTCGTTCTTACAGATTTTATCTATCGACCATCATTTTCAAGCTAAAGGGTAAAAACGCAAACAATAGACACTAATAAACTTTTGACACAGAGATATGTCTCGCCTGTAGACAGACAGTGACAATCTGATGGCCAGCAACATTGCTAATTTATTTAGTCACTGGACCATAAACTAGTAGGCAGGGACTCGAAATGGTCAACAAGCTGAGATGCAACTTGATAGAAAATATCGTTGTCCATTGAAACTAATTGAAAGTCACTGGATCATGACCTCAGGGTGCAGAGAGTCGAAGTAGTGGTCTAATTGATATGATCTGATAGTAATGCAACTTTATAGAAAATATCATTGATCTTTCATTTACAGTTCACATCAAACTGAATTTTGCAGAAAACTATTGCAGTTTGTAAAGGGCATTGAAAATTGCTAATCAATTCAAAGTCGCTGGACCCTGATCCAGGGGATCCTCAAAATAGTCGTCAAAGTTATACTTGTATGTACTGATCGTAATGATACTTCATACAAAATATTACAAGAAGTTCATATCAAACCAACTTTAGCAAAGACTTAACATTGCAAATTGCTAAATAATTCCAAGTCACTTGACCATGACCTAAGGGGTCCTCAAAATAGTCGTCAAAGTGATATGTACTAATAGTAAAGCAACTTCATACAAAATATCATTGATCTATCACAAGTAGTTCTTATCAAACTAACTTATACAGAACATTTAACAATTGTTGACGCCATCGTCACCGGTAAAGGATTGATTATTTGACTGTTGGTTAATTAACGTACAGTGGCAAATATTTCATGCATGTTCAGGACGAGAACAAATTAACAAAAATAGGTAGTTCATGTAAGAGACGCCGTCCGGGACAAAGGTCTGGAAAATTTAGAATTCCACTGGAAAATGAGAGTAAACTTGATATAGGGAAAGAAATTTTGTCTTGCAACAGGCCCTCAAAGAATTCTTAACGTGCAGATAGCATGACACTCTCTCTACACGAGGTATCGGATTTAAGGTCCCCTTTCTGACCGGACGTGGTTGCGTACTTGATACATCCCGCACAGCCAAACGGGCGCCAAACTCCGGCAAGAGTTTTACTATCAGTCGGAAGAAGACCTGCAGTAACCATACTTTCGTCGCAGTCTTGACAAAAGTAGTCAGTAAAGGGCAATTACTTCAATAAAAAATTGACTAACGATTTCAGCCATGTACACTTATTTATAGATCTTGTCTTGTTGATACTTTTTTTCCTTCAAAAAGCTTGTCTAGTATTTTAATTTTCAAGATAAAAGCCAAAAATTAAACAAAAAAATAACGGTAAAATTCGTCATTTATGAGCATAAACTCCTACAGGGAGTCGTCTGACAGTTTTGTTGTTAAAGACAAAATGTTGATTTCATTCTTCTTTACACTTTTGTCCATGTCAATATTTCTCTTTTTATAATGGTTTTCAAGATAAATTAAGAAAGTTGCATTTTACACCTATGTTCTATTGTTAGCCATGTCGGCCATGTTGCTTGTCAGGTGGCATCATTGGACACTCTTTATAAAACTAGATACTCCAAAGAAGATTGTGGCCAAGTGTGTTTAATTGGTATAGTAGTTTCAGAGGAGATGATGTTTTTAAAGCTAACGGACGACGACAGACGACGACGACGACAGAGGCCAAGTGATGGCAAAAGGACCAAAACCCGCAGTATTAAATATTCTGACAAAAATCAGGGCATTCAAGTTGTATTACAAGATGTGAGAAAAAGAAAATTTTGAACTTTAATTAATCAAGGATTTGTATAGTACAAATCCTTGTTTTAATTATGGAGTTATCGAATAAATAAATAAATATTACTTTCCGTTATGAATTGACCTTTTGGCATATGGGATGATACAATTAAGTATGGGATAATTTTTATTGACTTGCAAGTTGGAACGTTTACTGTCTATTTGGAATAGTGAAATATATAGATACAAAAGGCTACCCTTCTTCATCAGAAAGATTATGCATTTCTTTTGTTAGTGTCAAATCGAATCAAATACAAGTATATGGTGAATATATTTTCATAGTTTTTTCACACTCATGCAGTTTTATGTTAGGAACTTATATATATTGACTTTAAAATGTTTATTTGTTATGCATTTCTTTGATTTGTACTTTTGTTTTGTTTTGTTCTTCATATTCTGTCACGTAATTTATATATATTACACATATATACCAGCATTTAAATTGTGTACGTCAGACGCGCGTTTCGTCAATAAATTTAAAGACTCATCAGTGACACTGGAAGAAAAATGTTAAAAAGGCCAAATAAAGGACGAAATTGAAAAGCATTGATGACTCAAATTCCAAAAGGTTTTGACAAATATATATAATGTAAACTGTTTAATGGGGTGAAAATCCTTACTTTTTGAAAAATATAAAGGTTTGTAAACATTTCATAAGTCAGGAGCCTTTGTTCAGTGGTTGTTGTTTGTTGGCATGGTTGGTGTGGTTCGTAAGTGTTTCTCGTTTCTCGTTTTTTATATAGATTAGACATTTGGTTTTCCTGTTTTAATTGTTTTACACTAGTCATTTTGGGGCCCTTTATAGCTTGCTGTTCGGTGTTAGCCTATGTTCCGTGATGAAGGCCGTATTTTGACCTATTATTGTTTACTTTTTTTACACATTCATTGTGACTTGGATGGAGAGTTGTCTCATTGGCACTCATACCACATCTTCTTATTTATATTTATTTATAAGGATGATCATCAATGATCATATCAATGATAATTTATATCAACACAGAAGTGCGGACTAACTGACTGGTGATACCCTCAGGGAGAAAACCACCACTAGTAGGGCATATGTGACCTCATGTTACACGATTAAATGTGTCCGGTTGTTTTTTAACAAATACTAAAAATCTCGAAGAATTATACAATCATAAGTACACATTAGCAAAAATCAATGTTTAGATTAATTCAACTTTCTTTTAAACAATATTATTTCTTTTATATACCAACTAAATACGCAAGCATTTGTCACTTTAGACTTCAATACATTAGGGAGCTACCATTTGATTTTTATGGGGGGGCTAGGATGAAAAATTGTGTCCTGCCTTTTTATTTTTCCCTCTATTCGGTCCTGCCTTTTTATTTTTCACTCTATTCGGTCCTGCCTTTTTTTTTTAGTTTATCCTGACTTTTTTTTTTACATAAATTGTCATCCTGCCTTTTTTTTTGCAAATAATCTCATCCTGCCTTTTTTTTTACACTAAACTCCTGTCCTGCCTATTTTTTTCAAATTTCATCCTAGCCTCCCCCCCCCCCCCCCCCCCCCCCCCCCCCCCCCCCCCCCCCCCCCCCCCATAAAAATCAAATGGTAGCTCCATTAAAGAATACAGGTTTTTTTTCAGAAACAAAAATAGTAAAACACGAAGTCACCAACAGCGTTCCATACACGATCAATACTGTTGTGATCATTTGTACAAAAACACACATTAGGCACTAACACCCACCCTTTAACAAAATGCGACACCTGACAGTTTAATCCGTGTGATTTTATATGGAACTCTGTCCAATAGCTGAAAGTAATATATGTTTATATGTGTGTGCCTACATGAGTGTGTCTGTTCAATACATGTGCAGAGTGTGCAGAGTACATGTACTGGGAATAAAATGTAAAACGGTGTTTTAACCAATAGTTACGTGTAATCAAGGATTACATTTACTGTTTGAATCATTGTCGTAATACTATTGACAAGAATAATAGTGTATGCAAAACGTTCGAATTTATACTTACAATCAACAAAATGAATCAATTTTTTGCAAAAATATATAGGACGTCAATAGATCAGGTAATCCAAAGAACGATAATTTTACATGTGAATGATCTTCAGAAATGAAGGCGGGGAAATTTTAAATATTCAAAGGCAAATGTACTTTTTTTTATTTTACCTAAAATGTAAAATATAGAGCCATGCATAACATTCTAAATGATTTAATCAGAAATGTGAGTAATGATTACCCGAGTTTTCAAAACAAGGCAGATCGATTCCTGAAAATGAAGCTACATAGTTAAGTAGGTTCTTTAAGGACGTATACTGACTATTACATGGTTTTACACTAGTAATTTTTGGGGCCCTTTATAGCTTGCTGTTCGGTGTGAGCCAAGGCTCCGTGTTGAAGACCGTACTTTGATCTATAATGGTTTACTTTTATAAATGTTGACTTGGATAGAGAGTTGTCTCATTGGCACTCATACCCACATCTTCTTATATCTATAACATGCGTATTTCTAATAATTAAACGTTCCTTGGTTTCTCGAGTTTCTTGATCAAGAATTAAAATCGTCAACATTAATTATTTAATGGTGTGGATGTTGATAAAAAACGTAATGGATTGCTATTTACTTAGTCAGGGGCGGATACAGCCATTTTTGAAAGGGGGTTCCAACCCAGGATAAAAGGGGAGGTCCAACCATATTGTCCCAATTCAAAAGAATTGATCGTCAAAAGGGTGGTTCCAACCTCCAAAATCCTCCCCCTGGATCCGCCTCTGCTGAGTTAATGAATATAATAGATTAATTTTAGATGCTGCATAAAAAGATGTATGTTGAAAAGAGGTAAATTTATCCTTGGCAGGGGCGGTTCCAGCCATTTTTAAATAGGGGGTTCCGAACCCGGGATAAAAGGGGGAGGAGGTTCTAACTATAAGTCCCAATTCAAATGCATTGATCGTCAAAAAAAAAAG